>NC_056741.1:570749666-570902166 GCF_019279795.1 Protopterus annectens | reverse complement strand
TGGACTCTGAGTACATCCCAGACCATTTTGTGAAATACTCATACAAAATATGCACAGTGCTTCCCTGATATGCACCCTTAGTGTATAGCTGACCCCCAGCACCTTTTCATTTCCTTCAAAACAGCTCTGTCTCATAGCAGTAAGTTAAGACTAGGATCTGCTAAACAGGGCATCCTGTAGTTCAATGCAAATTTTCTCTTACCAAATAGATACTGTTTGACACTCTACAACTCACTACCACACATTGCAACCATATCACCATGATAGGGAACATTTCAGAGCCACATAACACATTTTACATTAGTGTCATCAGTGCCTACCCTCCCACACACTCTGAGCATCACACTCTGAGCATCTCTTGCACTATGTATAATACAGACATATAGTCTGTAGAGCTGCTCAACCTATAACTGAAGGTTTTCCATTTCCCTAGTCACAATATAACCACACAGCCAGCAGGACTGCTTGCCCTCTAAATGCAGGCACTTTATCCACAAGCATTGCCTGTAAAATGACCTCATAACCCACAGTGTTGTCTACACTGCCGGCTGTTCAGATGTCTGTAAAATTCTAAGGTGCATCGTATCATGATGCTGTGTGCCCACTCTGTCGTATCCCACAAAGGCAGTATCTTTAAACTTGGCAACTCATGCATCATTGAAAAAAAGAGTACTGTGTTGGCTCGTAAGTGTGTCATTCATTTCCCACAGAGGTACACCAGCCCCTGCTTATAGTGCACAATTCTTTTTTGGACCTTGAGTCAACCAGTATTGCAAGTAAGGTACACACCATATTACCAAATGCATTATTTAATGCTGATTAAGTCTTTCTGTATTTACTTCGACTGGCACATTGATTACTTGCATAAAAATATCAAGTCCTATTTGCCATGACTTAATATTTATAGATTCAAGATTTTATCAGGTGCATGATGCAGGAACTTTTTATGCCATTATCTAAACTATAGGTATACTCAATATATAGTGATGTTACCTGTCTGTAATGACAATCTTGAAAAAGGTAATGGTTTAGAGATTGTTTGCCATAAAGACATATCTAACATTTTAGCATAGTCTTTCCATTTAATATAAACCTGTCCCCATTTTTGGGCCCCTGTCCCCCTGTCATATTTGGCTTTGTAAAAATTTCTTAGGCAATGAGGTTAGAGGTATGCTACCAGCTCTGAAAAGAGTCTGATCTTCACTATGGAAGGGAGCCATTAGGTCGACTCTGGTTTAAAACAATGATATTCTCTTTAAAGAGGCAGCAAAATGATCTTACAAATTTTATTGAACTGCCTTTGGATAGCAGCATAGTTTCTGAGTAAGTCTGCATTTAGGCAGAAATGTCCTTTCATTTCAAAAGTTGGACAATTAAATCCCCTTTTTTTCCTGTTACACCTAGGACTTTTGGAACCAGGCATTATAAGATTTTGCAACAAAGTCTATTTATGCCCACCAAGAGCATGCGATAACTAAATGTAAGGATGAGTCAGTTCAATCACTTAGAAAATGAACATTTTCAAAGGTTGAAGAAGACAGCAATCACATTTTCTACCATTTAAGATGCTTGGATTTTATTTAGCTATGTTTAAGTATCAAAGTTTTTTTTTTTCTCTGTATTTACTTATAGACATCATAGACATCAGTGGATTAAGAATTCACTTTGCTATTTCCCTTCTATTACCACAACATAATGGGGTGTCTTGAAAGTACACACTGAGTTTGAAGGCTGCTTTTGCAATCTTTGTTCAGAGCAAATAAATACTTTCAAATGAGATTCCTACAGGAAATATTTCACCTTTTACCTCTCAATGTTGATTGCATTACATACAGGGATGCAGGTAATAAACCTTCTTGCATAGATGGAGTGAGACACATTGATTTGGTTATGATGATTTTCAATCATAACTGTTATTATATTGTTACAGGTGGTAATAAATCTGTTTTCAATATGATTTCAAGTCCCAACCTTTCCAGTTCTGACAATAACTTATTGAATATTACATTATACATTATTTTTCCACAACATAAAATTAGACCTAAGGGTATGACTCTGGGTTTGTCTTACTCCCTTTTCCTTTGAAGACAGGTTTAATAAGTGCATGTCTCCAGTCTTAAAGAATCTCACCGTATTTATACAACCTAGTAAATAGCAAATATAATGGCACTTTAAGTTCTTGCTGAAGTGTTCTCAGGTCTTTATTACTAATTCTGTCTCCTCCCCATGCTTTGTTTGTATCCAGTTTGCACAGTTCTTTTTTGATGTAATCTCATTTGTTTTCAGTATCTGAGGTTACTTGGATGTCACTAGGACAACTTATCACCCCCTTTGTGGAGCCAAACTGTTCTGCATAAGATTTTGTAAATATATCTCTAATCTGTTGTGTCTGAGATTAAATTTTAGAATCTAAACACAGTTCATCAATTTGTATGTTTTTACTCCATTCATATTTTATGTATGCTCAATATCTTTATGCAAATTTTCTTCAAAATGTTCTTGATCTTGTCTTACACTATGCTTAATTTGTATGTCCAGCTTGTTTATTTCAGTTTTCAAAGTTGTAGTTCGACCTCTTTTAAATTTCTTATATTTTTTGTCTCTCACTTTAATCAGGTATCTTGTTCTTATGGAAATATATCCTCCTGACATTGTATGCCTAGATCCTGATGTTAAACATTTTTTTGATTTTTTTGTACTCAATTTCTTTTTCAAAACGTTTCACACTCCTTCAGCAGTTTTTCTACTGAACGCATCACTCCAATTAGTTTTACATAGTGACTGTTTTGCTTTCATATAATCTGTAATTCATTTTCTGTGTATTGCTTTAGATTACAGTTTGCCAGAATTATCTAGCAGCAAATTCGCCTTTATAACCCCATGATCACTTCACATCAATGGTGGTAAAATCTGATGTGATATTACAGTAATTTCTTTAACAGCACAAACAATGGGCCGGATTCACGATGGCTTGCACGGAGTCTAAGAGTAGAGTAAGACTCCATGCAGCCATCATGTCCGACGAGCGATCCAGGAACAGCCTGTAGGGGCGTGTAAGAGAGCTCCTAAAAAAGCTCTTACACGGACAGGGCCGGGATATGCAAATCACCTCAATTGCAGGCGAAAGGCATGCAAATGAGGTAGATTTGCGATTCAGGAAACCCGAACCTGTCCGAGTAAGAACAGTGTTATTTGCAGAAATGTACTCAGTTGACAACTGTGTACCGTTCTGCAAATAGCAAAACGGAGCCGTGACAGCTCCAAATAAAGGTTGCATCCAGTGCAGGAAACATGCCAATGGCCAAATATATGGCCATTGGAAATGTTCCCTGATGCAAAATTAAAATAAAAATAATTTTTTTTCCGCCGATTTCCGATGTTTAAGCGTAGCGCAGCACCGCACAAACGGGCTGCACTCTAAAACCCATAATACTAAAAATTAAAACCCACAAATGTGGATTTTATTGAAATTGTTAATGTACAATGCAAGGGAATGGCAGGCTGAAGACAACATGGCCACCGAGTAGAGGCTGCTAAGGGGGAAAGCTCAGTCTAAGACATGTAACCAAGCATTAGTAGGCAATCCTATGTAAATGAGTGTTAGGATAGTGAATCGCTAGTTTACATAGCAAATGAGCACAGTCAGTGGAGTGTAGGAATAGGATATGGGGAGTAACAGAGTAGAAGATAGTTGACATCATGAGGGGGGTATGTATGAAAGAAGTGAAACTCATTGGAGCAGAGTGGCATGTGTCCGCTGTCATCTAGACATCATGAAAAAAGGTGTGTCAACAGATAGGCTAGGGAAAGCCAAGAAAATGGAAGGTGTATGCCATGGATAACACCAAAGTTTCTTGCTGAGCATGCATGTGCATGAGTGCGCGCCTGTAAACCCGAGTAAAACAGAGTGCGTGCGTGTAAGCGTGAGTGCGCGCGTTTAAGCCGGAGTAAGCATGTATAAGGCTGTTTAAAGAGTTGTAAGCGCGTCTGTGCTGGTGTGCACGCGTTTTAACCCGAATAAGCAAGATTAAGTCCGTGTAAGCATGTGTGCGCGTGTGTGAGCTGCTGTGCGCGTGTTTGCGCTTGTGTGCATGGCGCCCCCCCCTGAGGAAACAGAAAGGAAAAAGGAAGCATAACAAATAGTAGGAAGCTACCATGGAGTACTAGCAGAGCTAGCAGGTGAAAACAATCAGAATCAGGCAATTACACAGGCAGTATACTAGCTCAGCCCAGCCTAGCACTTAAAACTCTGCCAACAGTCCATTATGTTTCTCACAACAGACACTGCAGTAAGCTAATAGAAGTGAAAACTGAAAAAGCTTTATGAGACAAAGAAATGTTAGGGGCTGCCATTGCTGTTATAAGGCGACATATGCAACATGCTGAGGGTGGTGACAATGGGAATGCTGCTGGACAACCCACAGTGAGGAGACGAAGAAGAGTATACAGGCCCAGGGTAACCTACCAGGGTCTACATGAGCTGGAGATAGTTAAGCGCTATAGAGTGGACAGAGACCTCCTGCAGCAAATTGTTGAGCTGTGCAGGCCACACCTCACACACAGAACCAACAGAGGGGAACCCATCCCAGTGGAAACCAAGGTATGTGTTGGCCTAAGAATATTAGCAACAGGTACCTTCCAGAGACCAACTGGTGATATGATGGGGATATCACAGGCATCAGCATCCAGGGTACTACACCAGTTCCTGGATGCCATGACAGCACATGTCGGTGATCATGTATATTTCCCCAGTACCCGTGAGGTATTGGCTAGCAATATGCATCTCTTCCAGCAAATAGCGGAATACCCTGAGTTAGTGGGTGCAATAGACTGCATGCACATATGCATCAAAGCACCAGCCGGTGAGCAGGGTAGGGTCTACTTCAACCGCAAGGGGTTCCCCTCCATCAACTTCCAGGTCGTGTGTGATGCCCAGGGCATAATACTGAATGTGTGTGCAGGCTGCCCTGGAAGCTACTATGATTCCCATATCTGGCATCTGACGCAGCTGTACCAGACATTTGCCAATGGGGACATCCCACATGGTCACCTAGTGGGGGATGCTGGCTATGCACTGGAGCCGTGGCTGATGACACCCATCAGAAATGCACACACACCTGAACAGGAACGCCATAATGAGGCACACGCACAAACACATAATGTAATAGAGCGTGTGTTTGGGCTGCTCAAGTCACGGTTTCGGTGCCTGGACACATCTGGTGGAGCCTTGCAGTACTCACCAACTACATGTACCCAAATTGTCATGGTATGTGCTATGCTACATAACATGATCCTGCGAAAACAGCTGCAGCAGGACCAGCATAGGCCTGGGCCAAACAGCCCCCCACCATTGCCAAGGCCATCACAGGCTGAGTGTGAATCTGAGGAGGAACAACCTGAGCCTGCCCCAGTAGGCAGAAGGAGGTGTGCCCAGTATGCTCTGGCCTTGGCAAAGAGGCAATGCATAGCACATACACTGGCTCAGTAGGAACTCTGGAAATGATACCTCTCTCTGACTCACACATAAAGTACAAGGGATGCCTAAGTTGACACTACCTGCTTCCAAACATTTGAAGGGGTGTAGTATGTGCATCCGACATAGGCAGCCCTACAGCACCACCTAAGGCATGAATGCCATGTGTTAAGCAATATAAAGCAGTGCTAAACAGCAATTCCCACCATGTAGTATATGCAAACAAAATTGCACACACCAACTAGCACAACTGTGGTCAATGTTCATTAATACTGGCCAATGTCCAGCAATGGTGGTGAATACTGAGCAATGTCGTACAAGCCTGGTCTAAGCTGGGCATAGCTGAACAAAAGCCAACATGCTCATATTTGCTCAACTGGCCCTTAAGCAGTCTGGTCTGCTCAGTATGAAAATATAAAGTAGAGATGGGCCTCGAACCCAGGATACTGCACACTATAACCAAAGTACTGAACCACTAAACCATGACACTATTGCGGTGGTCTACCTATATGACAGAATGTTGATAAGTCTATGCAAAGTATTCCATGGAAACCCTGCAGGCACAGCATAATCCTTGTTGAGTTATGACACAAAGGTGTGTCCTGCAGTGAGAACAGAACCTGACTTCCAACACACAGTATAAATGTCAATATTGGTCATGTTCGCACACATCAGCAAATGTAGTGAACCTCAGATAGCAACATACTGAAGAGTCACACTGGGCATGCTCACACACTTGAATAAATGAGACAAATGTCAGGCAACAAAACATGGAATGGCAGAACTGGGCATGCTCACACACTTAGGCCACGTCTGAGTACAGCAGTGAGCCACGTATATCTGGCAGTTGCATGTGTTAACCCAGGAACCTGTCACTATACAGCAATCTGCCCTGTGCACACAGTTATATGACAACAGACACATCTATAATATAGTGGAACCCTGTCATAATCAAATATGTTCTGCAGATACCGAAGTATCCGAAGTTGTTCATGGAAACTGGTAAAGTAAAGATGAAAAAGACCTGCAAACAGTATCAGCAATAAACATTGTGCATCATGAACATTAGCATAGGTTCAGATGTCGATACTAGGCTATCTGCCCTAGGGCATGTACAAGCCTAGCCAGAGTGTGTTTGGCATCTGCAACCCTGTCAGATTACTACACTGTGTGTGTGAATAGTAGGTCACACAAGATAGCCCATGTACGTTTAGGCTAATGTGCCTCTGTCTAGCAGGGACACAGAAGATATTCCAGAGGTAAATATACAATCACCCATACAGTCATCAAGATGTTTCCAGTAGGTGGTCAGTGGGTGGCTCTGCCTATGTGAAACTGGGATTACATTCTGTAGTGAGTGGAGCCTCTGGGATAAGAATCTGTCCCACCACAATGTCCTATTAACATCTGTTCTGAGGTATACGTCCCTGGAGTGTGCAGCTCCAAGGGAGTTGGATATCCTGAGGTGGAGCATGTCCAGTAAGTCTGGTTTGGATATACCTGTAAACAACAGGCACACATCATATCTGAGTAGGTGGTAAGCGACTGAGTAGAGCTGAAGTTACTGCATCTGAACTATGCAGGGCATCTGTGTAACTCCCTAGATCTGCCTGGTGAGGACCTTCCATGGCCAGTACAGTTGCTGCAGGTGTCAGGTAAGGTACACCCCAAATGTGGCATTGTAACCACGCATAGATGTGATGAGTATAGGGGCACAATGACCTCACTCGATATAGATGTGAAACCATATGAGATAAGGTGGCCCGCATAGAAGGTGTGTCCAACCACTCTGGCAACGTGAATGATAAAGGTGACAGTATGAACAAGTGATGTCCCCAAACCCCTAACAACTCCTACCATATGTAATGGAGTACTACCTATGTGGTAATGTGTGGGCATGTTGTTACTCCCAAAGGGGATGACTATGCAACTAATGGCATTTAGCTGTAGGCCATGGCTCAGGCACCAGTCATCCATCTCTGTGAGACCCTGATTGAGTATGCATGTGGCAGCTGGAGAGTTGATCATGGCACCCAGTTTGCAGTCAAGTGCAAACATGTTCAGCAATATTCCCCCTGTGGTAGCCTGTACGTAAGACAAATATATACTGAACAAGAGAGATCCCAGGACCAAGCCGTGTGGATGTAACTGGTGTATAGTCAGACATGGCACCTGCAATTCTGACCATGTGGGTGCTGTCCCTGATCTAGGTATCAATCCATTGTGTGAGACATGTGTCCATATTGACACTGGTGAGCCTATGCATAATGGCCCACTGGGTTATTGTGTTGAAGGTTTTTGCAAGGTTCAGGTAGGCTGCGTGGACAGCCGTCCCTATGTTGATGGACCTGTTAGCCATTTAAAGAATACAAACAATTTCAAGAGGCAAGATCTGCCCACAACAATGCTGAAATGTGTAGGACACAGTGTCGGTAGGTTCCCGATGTCTATGTGTAGGAGTCCAATGGCAATATGCTCCATAGCTTTGCAGAACAGGCTACATAGGCTTATAGGGCAATATTGTCTGTGGTCCGTTGTGGCACCAACTCTGTGGAGTGGGACCACTGTCGCAGTATGCCATTCCTTGGGTACATATCCTGTGGTAACTCTGATATTGAACAGTGATGTAATGTGAGGGTTGCGTTTGTCATGATGCTCGTGTATGATGCAGGCTGGGACACCATCTGGTCACACTGATACTGTGATGTACGCTGTGAGGAGGGCAGCATTCACCTGTTACTGTGTGATGTCAGGGAGGTTATACTCTGTTGGGATGGATAGTTGCTCCTTAGGGGGGATGGGTGAGAGACATCTGCACTGAACCTGTTTGCCAGGATGTAGGCAATGCCAGTGGGTTCAGGGTAGGTTTAGTCAGTATGCAGTAACCCACAGCATATCAGTGAGTGTTCACCCAGGTTCCTGACATAACTGAAGAAGGCCGTGTGATAGTCCTACATGTCAGTTGCAATTGTCCGATAGAAGTGGCCCTTAGAAAAGTCCATGAGTGATTGTAGCTGTCTGCTAGTACAGATCACAGATGCCTTCCCAGTCTGGGATTGTGCTCTATCATGTAGTAGCGTCCTCCTGACGTTGTACAGCTTATTAATGGCTGGGGTCTACCAGACAGGTCCCCTGCCATTGTAGTAGTGGGTCCTGTTGTTATTTGGAATAGCACAATCCATGCAGTCCACTAGGTGTCCATAGAATGTGTATGTAAAGGATGCAGCAGTGTGAGCCATATATGCCACTGTCTCAGGATCCCTGAAGGATACCACCCTGCTTTGGTGAAGTGAGATGTTGGCTCATGAGAAGTTCACCAAGATTACCCAGGATGGGTGTGTGGAGGGTATATGTATGTCTGGTGAGATACATGTATGTTCTGACCTTACCAATGAGGGGTATATTGCTGGTGTGGAACATAGAGTCCCCATGTATTCCCCCTTGTGGCTGTGCTGACTGGTTGTGCCAAAGCATATGAGTACACAAATTGTAGTGACTGTTGGGTGAGGTTGTCGGGGCTTGAGTAGTATCCCCAGTCAATATTTGTGTATATGAAGTCACACAATATAATGGTGTTTGTGGAGACCTTCATATTCTCCATAGTTCCCATGAAAGCCGAGCGTGGTTCCTGAGTTTGGGAGTGTGTTCTGTAGAAAGCAACAAACTGAAAGGCAGTATTGCACAATGGTAGTTGTATATGTATGGTCTGTGATGCTTTGTGCAGTGCCACTAACCCAGAGGTGTGTGTAACTGTGATGTATAAGGATACTCCCCCTAGTTCTGTTGTCTGTTCCAAGTCTTGTTGTCAGACAGCATGGTATGAAACATAAACTGGTAGTGCTTGTGTGCATAAGCAAGCCTGAACCAGGTGTCTGTCAGTGCACAGATATTGCTCTTCTCCATATTGAGGAGAGTCCTGAGTGGCCACAACATGAGGGTAACACAACTGTTGTTGAGCAGCATTGCCCTTAGTATCATTTAACCTGCAATGTCTATGGAGGTGGGCTTGTCTTCTGAGCCCTGCTTACAAAAGGCACTATGGTGGTAGCAAGAGCCTTAGCCAGCATACCAAAGTCCAAGGGTGACAGGTGCAAGCTGTCCATAGTGAAGCTACGTGGCATGTTGAGCATGTCACCATACACTGACAGACACTGTATCCCCTATGAATGAAACAAATTTGTTAGCCAACTGTTAAATGTGATATGTGTGTCCATATACTGTGACATCATAATTGGCGGGTGTAAGATGCTAGACAAGATCAGGGTCATACTGGTCTGGGCTACATGATCAGAGTGTACCTCCATGTATCATGTCATGTGGTCCAGGGAGTAACGTCTGAGGTTACACACACCAGCATGGACAATGATGATGCCAGTCATGTACTTGCTTTGGAGTGACCTGACTGCCTGTGTTCTGCGGCAGATCCTGGCACCCAACAGACAGCCCAAAGTGACTATTCCCTTGTCATGGCTGGTGAGTGGTACGTCAGTATGTCTGAACATAAGTGTCACCTATTACAAGCGTATTAGGTGTGCTGTGTAGCCCGAAGGGCAGTGAATGTGTGGCACACTGATATTGTGAACTTTGTGATATGTGGGTATTGTAGTGGGGTAGCAGGTGTGTGTGTGTCTGATTTGGAGGTCTCTGCTGCTTAAGTAGAGTACATTTACAGCATCCGAGTATGTCAATGTGTGCTAATGTGGTTTGAGTGCTGTTGCTAGAGGATATGTGAGACTGATATGTGGTGTGTGTGGTTACCTTCACCACCTGATAGACTGTGTCAGTCATGGGTCGACAGAGTTCAGCTCCCTGTATGTCTATATAGGTGCATCTCACACATATATCTGAGTTTGTCGGGAGGAGGAGAGGGTTGTCAGTGTACATGAGGCAGATGTGACATTGTGTCAATATCACAATATCCAACAGCTGGACTGAAGAGTACACACAAAACTGACCCCTGGACATGCGAGGATATTATCATGACATACTCTGTAGCCTGATCGCAAAGGATCAGTAGGGTGTTAAGCATGTAAAAGAGTATAACAGGGATCAGTGCTCATGTCCGTTAGTGTTTTGTAAAGAGGAGCTGAGAAGAAGTCCAGACTGAATCATGACACCTCCTTCAGCTATGTCATAAATATCAATGTACACCCAAATATGTTCTGAGTCAGGGCAAACTGTACCTGAGTGTCAGTGCTGACATAATGACAGACAGGCCCATATGTACATACCCATCCCCCACTGACAATAGCCCACATTATTATACCAGGAGATATCACATGTAGAATGGATGAGCAGCTACCCCCACTGCCAAAAGCATGGCAGCAGGTGGAATACATTGAGTCCCAATATGTGTCATGCACAAACTACAGAACAAACAGATCATGCACCTGAACAGTCAGCTGAGCCACACACCCTACACAGGATGTGGAACCGATGAATGTGTCACAGCAACATATGGCATTCTCCACAAGTGTTGGTGCACAACACACCATGTGAAGTCAAGTCCAGTACGCCTATGAGGTCTGATCTGCAAGGTCATGGAGTCCATCATGGTTGCAGTCATAAACAGAGCCATTGGAAGCTGACACACACACAACCCTATGAACTGTGGTATGTTCATGTGCGGATCATGGTTCCCAAACATGCTAGACTGTTTGCAAGGCAGCCACCCAGGACATACATCAATGAACACATCTACACGTGTCACATAGACTTTGAATAGCCCTTTATCAACATCCCAGACACGTAGTATCCACAAAACCAAGAAGCTGTGCATACATATGTGTTGACATATGACGGAATGTCAATGTGTCCACAGATAGATCACACAAGGTAAGGATTCTGAGGTCATGTTCAAGCTGTTGACACCTGCTGACCCACATGGACCATTTCTGGAATGGCATAAAACAAAGTGTACACACATCACCATGTCCAGTCTGATGATGTCACCATCCTACAAATACAGAGGGAGAAGGGAAACCAGCCACTCAAACAAATAGCGCACTGTGTTAATGTGTCTCTTTCCAGTATCATAACATAGTTAGGTAGGGGTTTGAATCCTGCAAACAGTGAGTGTGTGTATGTATGTGTGCAATTGTCTTTGAAAGGAGTTCCCTTTTTGGAGACTGTGAAAACAGACTAAAAGAGGTACATTCCTCTTTGGAAAGTCTGAGGATTTCACCATCCTACAAATACAGCAGGAGAAGAGAAACCAGGCAGTAAAGCAAATAGCAAGCCGCGTTAATGCGTCTCTCTCTAGTATCATAACATAGTTAGGTAGGGCTTTGAATCCTACAAACAGTGAGTGTGTGTGTGTGTGTGTGTGTGTGTGTGTGTGTGTGTGTGTGTGTGTATGTGTACAATTGTCTTTGAACAGAGTGCCCTTTTTGGAGACTGTGAAAACACACTAAAAGAGGTACATTCCTCTTTCGATATTCTGATGATGTCACCATCCTACAAATACAGCAGGAGAAAGGAAACCAACCAATAAAACAAATAGCGTGCCGTGTTAATGCGTTTAACTCTAGTATCATAACATAGTTAGGTAGGGGTTTGAATCCTGCAAACAGTGCGTGTGTGTAGGTATGTGTGCAATTGTCTTTGAAAGGAGTTCCCTTTTTGGAGACTGTGAAAACACACTAAAAGAGGTACATTCCTCTTTCGAAAGTCTGATGATGTCACCATCCTACAAATACAGCAGGAGAAGGGAACCCAGCCAATAAAGCAAATAGCGCACTGTGTTAATGCGTCTACTTCAAGTATCATAACATAGGTAGGGGTTTGAATCCTGCAAACAGTGAGTGTATGTGTGCAATTGTCTTGGAAAAGAGTGCCCTTTTTGGAGACTGTGAAAACACACTAAAAGAGGTACATTCCTCTTTCGAAAGTCTGATGATGTCACCATCCTACAAATAAAGCAGGAGAAGGAAAACCAGCCAATAAAGCAAGTAGCACACCGTATTAATGCGTGTTTCTCTCTAATATCATAACATAGGTAGGGGTTTGAATCCTGCAAACAGTGAGTGTGTGTACATATGTATGTGTGCAATTGTCTTTGAAAGGAGTTCCCTTTTTGGAGACTGTGAAAACACACTAAAAGAGGTACATTCCTCTTTCGAAAGTCTGATGATGTCACCATCCTACAAATACAGCAGGAGAAGGAAAACCAGCCAATGGAGCAAATAGCACGCCATGTTAATGCGTTTCTCTCTGGTATCATAACATAGGTAGGTAGGGGTTTGAATCCTGCAAACAGTGAAAGTATGTATGCGATAGTCTTTGAAAGAAGTGCCCTTTTTGGAGACTGTGAAAACACACTAAAAGAGGTACATTCCTCTTTGGAAAGTCCGATGATGTCACCATCCTACAAATACAGCAGGAGAAGAGAAGTCAGCCAGTAAAACAAATAGCGTGCAGTGTTAATGCATTTTTCTCTAGTATCATAACCTAGGTAGGTAGGGGTTTGATTCCTGCAAACAGTGAAAGTATGTGTGCAATTGTCTTTGAAAGAAGTGCCCTTTTTTGGAGACTGTGAAAACACACTAAAAGAGGTACATTCCTCTTTCAAAAGTCTGATGATGTCACCATCCTACAAATACAGCAAGAGAAGGAAAACCAACCAATAAACCAAATAGCGTGCCGTGTTAATGCGTCTCTCTCTAGTATCATAGTTAGTTAGGGGTTTGAATCATGCAAACAATGAGTGCGTGTGTATGTATGTATGCAATAGTCTTTGAAAGGAGTGCCTTTTTTGGAGACTGTGAAAACACACTAAAAGAAGTACATTCCTCTGTCGATAGTCTGATGATGTCACCATCCTACAAATACAGCAGGAGAAGGGAAACCAGCCAATAAAGCAAATAGAGCATTGTGTTAATGCGTCTCTCTCTAGTATCATAACATAGTTAGGTAGGGGTTTGAATTCTGCAAACAGTGAGTGTATGTATGTGTGCAATTGTCTTTGAAAGGAGTGCCCTTTTTGGAGACTGTGAAAACACACTAAAAGAGGTACATTCCTCTTTCGAAAGTCTGATGATGTCACCATCCTACAAATACAGCAAGAAAAGAAAAACCAGCCAATAAACCAAATAGCGTACCGTGTTAATGCGTCTCTTTCTAGTATCATAGTTAGTTAGGGGTTTGAATACTGCAAACAATGAGTGCATGTGTATGTATGTGTGCAATTGTCTTTGAAATGAGTGCCTTTTTTAGAGACTGTGAAAACCCACTAAAAGAGGTACATTCCTCTTTCAAAAGTCTGATGATGTCACCATCCTACAAATACAGCAGGAGAAGGAAAACCAGCCAATAAAGCAAATAGCACACCGTGTTAATGCGTCTCTATCTAGTATCATAACATAGTTTGGTATGGGCACAAACCAAAAAGAATCACTGTTCCAATGTTTACCAAAACACCAAAAATACAGAACAGATGGAAGAGGCACAAATCCATAATCCACACGAATTCCTTTATTAAAACGACTCTTCAGTCCAATAATATGCAGAAACAATAAGTTTGACTATACAGTCCACTAACGCGATTACACCAGCACTGCGTTTTCATTTAAACCACTTCATCAGATGGAGACAAATGCATACCTACACAAAAAACACTCCTTATATATTCATCAAAATAATTAAATAATTAGTTAATTAAAGGGAACAAGATACTTAAACATTTAAAGGGGTAAGACTTATAATGCATACAACACATACATTAAAATATATTATAATGGATTCCCCCCACACTGACCTGATACATTAATGGATTAATAAATTAATATTATTATCAAAATTTAATAAATACTTTATAATAACTTAATCTAATAAAACAAACTAAATTCTTTAATACAACCAGCAAAAGCATTACAGCGTGTGGTATCCTATACTACCAACACTTTATAATGTAAACTGATTTTAATACACATTTAAAATAAGATAAATATAGAAAAAAATATAAAATGAAAACACTTAAAGCTTAGCTGATCTCAGCTTGAGTACAGGTGCTAAAGAGATGGCATCATTTAGACCTGGAGGTTTATTCGCCTCCAAGGAAAGCTGCCACAACAGCTCTTTATACTCAATCGAAGTTTCCCATAGCCCACCTCTTACATCCTCTTCCACTACTTCCAACAAAAAAGAAATTAAATTTAGCTTCCTGGAAAATTGATTTATGTCGGTATAAAGCATTACTAGTACATTTTGTTTTTATCTCATAGTAATGCTCATAAATTCTATTTTTTAACTTTCTTTCCGATTTCACAATGTAAAATGCATCACAATGATCACACAAACCTAAATAAACTATCCCAGAGGTGTGACAGTTCGCAAAATATTTGCTCTGGATAATTCTGTCCCTGCTCTCTAAAAAATTGTTTGCTTAATACAAATAAAAGGGCATTGGGAACACCTTCCACATTTAAAGGTTCCTAGTTTCCCTTCCTTAACTTTTTTCATACTATATTTACCCTCCAGAATAGTCTTTAAGCTTTTGCCCCTTCTATATGTACATTTCAAAGGTTCTTCAAAGATACATTTCAAATCCGAAATCTGACCAAACCTACACCATTCTTCCTCCAAAATCTTCCTAATTCTAGGTGCACTACCATTATAATCAACTACAAAATTGCCTGTACCTCACTGTTAAGCTTTGTAGATTTCATCTCATTCAAGACAAAATTTGAACCCAAAATGGGTTTAAATTTGTCATATCTACCTTCCCTAACTTCTCTTTCTATAGGTTCAATAAGATCTTTAGGGTAGCCTCTATCCATAAACATATTGTGCACAATCTTACATTCATCCTCAAAATCACTCTCCCTTGATGTCATACGGCTACCCCTCACATATTGTCCCTTAACAATACCTTTTTTCTGATGGTAAGGGTGAGCACTATTAAAAACCAAATAAGAATTCGAAAATGTTGGCTTTCTAAAAATCTTAGAATAAAAACAACCCTCACTTTTGCCTATAGTAATATCCAAATAATTTAAAAATTCTTTATCCTTATTATAAGTAAATTTTAAAAAATCAGTGGACTCTGAGATATACTTAAAACATTCTAAAATTTCATCCATCGTGCCCATCCATAAAAAGCACATATCATCCAAGAAACGCTTGTAAAATTTCCAATTATGGGCATATTTTGAATTAATAATAAATTTTCTCCCCAGTACTAGCATGTCCCTGAAAAAACAGTTCTAAATTTTTCTTTCTTAAAAATAACTTGAGGTCAATCAACACCTTACTAATATCCACCTTCGTGTTAGGAACAAATTTAAGACCTTTTGATACTAACAAAAAATGTGCTTTATTTAATTCATATTTACTATAATTGTAAATAGTATAACCCTGATATTTATTGATGCAGCCTTGGGAAAAAATAAAATCTGTGTTGATACAATTGCTAAACATATGCTCTTCTATCAATTCCACTGCTGAAATCTCTTTTGTGTCTGCTGTTGTAGTTGTTGTTCTGCATGCCCCTTGCCCCTATATACCCCCCATACTGGTAGTTTTTTTGCTGGTAATTTCTTATTCTCTCTGACCTCCTTAAAGGGGGGTATTCATCCAAATTATTCAGATCACCTACTTCATCTTCTCCATTTGATACAAAGTGCTCATTCCCTCTCCTATCCGTACCAAAATCATTATGGTTTCTGTACGAAAAATATCTTGATTTGGGATAACACACTTTGTCCTTATATTCTTTAATGTCTCTATCTAACTTCCTACTTTTCCTAATATATGCTTTATTAATATTATTATCAATCTTCTGCAACATATCGTAATACTGTCTCTGCCCTTCCTCTACTGAAAATAACAAATCTTCTGTAATTTTCTGGTTAATGCCTTCAATTTTACTAGATAGAATTTTCATTTCCCTTTCATTTTCTCTAATAATGGCTTTTAATATTTCAAACCCACAATTATCAAAAATTTCTAACAATTCCTGGTGAAAAATACTTCCTTCCTTCACTTTATTAGGATATTTCACCATCCTCAAGCCTTTAGGCACAATTTTTAAACGTAAACATTCCCTCAGGTATGCATTCTCCATATCATAATTTTTGTATTGAAAAAAAACATCATCTAACAATTTTATATTATAGTCAAACTTCATTTCATAATCTCCCTCATGCTGTGAGGGTAATTTAAAGTCCTTAAAACAATATTGCTTTTGAAAAAAACTTTTAAAATCAATTTTGCGACTCTCACCAGTCTCTTTGTGTCCATTATTATTATTTGTCCTTTCGTTGTTAGAGCCAGCACCCACAGCGTTTTCTGACCTAAAAAACGTTGGTACATCTGAACTGTGTATCACTGTTGGTCAACGCGGTGTGGGTTTTGCTTTTACTATGGTATGACATAGTATGATGACAACAGTAAGTGCATTGCAGACATCAGGTATCTGCGTGGCAAATATATATGTGTACATGTCCCCTCAATCAGTACATAGGTGTGAAGCCTGCATACTACATGAATACATTTGTTTCCATTGACAGGTTGTGACGCTGCTACTCAGATCGTAGGTCACATATGTATGTATGTGACACGGCCGTCCACTGTCATGTTCTGTGGCCAAGGTCATCTGTAGCACACACACCCATGACAGTTACTTAAGAGTAGTGTGAGTGAGGGTATATGCCTGGGGTATATGTCAGACATGGTCATACACAACAAAGTCTGCCAAGAATGGACAGTCTTTATAGGTGTACGACTGCCTTGTGGATATGCATTCAGGCCTCTAATGTCTGTGATACACCTTGAGACTCCACAATACCTATGGATATGTGGATACCAAGAGACACATGACATAACATGGGTCCGTATGTACACAATGGTACCCAACATACATGTTGAGGGCTACCACTGGTGTGGTACTGACGAGATAGTATGTTTAGTACATGAGGATGACTATGCCATAGTCGGCTTACTGCTCTACAACATGTATCACACAACAGGTGTCTGTCTGTATGATACCCTTGTGTAGGATATGCGCTCCATCCAGAGAATGCATTGTAGGCCATTCCATGCATTCCCAGATTTGGATGAACACATCCCTAGTGTGTCTGCATGTACCTAAGGGGGCTATATGACACACAGGTGTGGTCACAGTAATGGATGGCTGTCATCACCACTGGTTAGTGTTATAGTGTAGCACCGGAACAATCCAATTAATACTGGGTTCCCTACTACTGTGTGTCATTTGTCAGGACATCATCCAATGATTGCTTATAGTCATGCTGTTGAGGTTGTGTATACTACCAGACTGCAAATCATTGACTGATATTAACGGTATCACCCACGGCATAGTGTCAACCCATGTCATACACATGTCTACCCATGTTAGTACATAACTGTAGTAGAATGCATACTGGCCATTGAAAGATGCAATGGGATGTTAATAATGTGTATGACAGGGTATGCCACATGTCCCATGTGTCCACTATGCATGTACATCCAGACAGTGTGCACCCACCATGTTCACAGATGTACACTTGCTAATCTGTACTGTACACATCACACACGTACTGTCCACTCGCTAACACATGCTGGCAACACATCACACATCAGCCAAGTGGCACATGGGTGGATAATACATACTCAGACCTAACAGTGATGTAAACAATGCTACATTGACAATCAGAGCTTTGATGCATAATGTCTGCTGAGATATACCTACAAGGATGTAGTTACACTTCCTTGTTGACAACTTGCTATTATTGCTACACTGCTATAGTGTCACCCTGTGCATCAGCACCATGTTAGCCTATCCCTCCATCGATACTGCAGATGACAGGAGGCGGCACAGGTATCATCATATGCACAGGGCGTTTTGTTGTTTGCCAGAGCCTGACATTGGCCCATCCAATCGACATGTCTCTGTGAGTGTGTGTGTGTGTGTGTGTGTGTGTGTGTGTGTGTGTGTGTGTGTGTGTGTGTGTGTGTGTGTGTGTGTGTGTGTGTGTGTGTGTGTGTGTGTGTGTGAGGGACAACAGTATAGCATGGGCCAATGTTGATGTAATGTGTGTGTGTATGTGTGAGCCCTAGTTGTTTGCTTAATGTGTGTGTGTCTGCATGCACACAGCTCCACCATGTGGCTGCCATATACGGTGGTTTGTGGGACAGCCACAGACTGTACCTGCTTGGCTGTACAGATCACTGTCTCTGGCCACAGACACAGTATCTGTGCCTGGCAGGGGTGCTGGGGACAGTATCGGGTACCAACCCTGACTGGGTACTGTCATCAGAGGCAGAGGTATGATGACTGGACCCATGTCCCTGCTGGGACTGGCCAGAGCCACGTGCACATGGTCTACTGGGACAGACAATGGAGAGGCCAGCCCCAGCATTGCTGAGGCTGGTACTGCCACTACGGGAGTGGCTGTGAGCTGTGGGCCATCTGTGACCACTGCCAGCTGTTGCTAGCATGCGTCCGCACGGTCCTGGCTCGAGGAAGACATGTTGTGGAGGGCATCTATTGTCTCCCCCCAACGTCTATCAATGACCTCGGTGTATGCCCGGATGGCACCAACAAGGTCACGGATGCTGTCACTGATAGCGGTGTTATGTGCCCTCTGCACCCTAAGTCCCTGCCTGGTGTACCATTCCATAAGTGCCTGCGCCTGCATTACAGCCCAGAACATAGTCTGCATAGTAAGACCTGTGAGGGCACGCCTGCCAGGGGCAATACGTCCAGTGGTGCTCCCCCAAGAACCCCTGGACCTCCGCCTATGTGGTACAGTTCTGGGTCTATGGCTATGGCTGTTGTGAGGGGATGCATGTGCCATGGGTACCACACTCTCCTGGTCAATGCCAACTGTATGCTGTCCCTCCCCTATGGCCATTGGTGGTGAGGGATGTAATGGCAGTATGAGTGTGCACATAGATGGGGGTTGAACGCTGTGTACTGTCGATTGGTGGACCAATGACAGACCCTGTCAAATCTCCCTGTGCCAAAATACATGTGTCATCATCACCACTATCCGTGACAGTGGCTTCAGCTCGCCTGCTGCTTTCGACAAGCCCTACCTCAGCACCTGTGAGAGGAAGACAGGAAACACATGTTACGGTCTGCACATGCACACAGGTACACAGGAACACATGCACACTCCTCACTACAGCAGATAAACACACACAACAGAAATCCAAATCATACTCAATACTGGTTGAAGGTGGGTGACAATATCACAAGGCAAACAGTCACTCACACGTGTCAGCATGCAGAATAAGTGTTGATCAAGTCCATGCTGTGTGAGTGTAGACAGCCATAGTTAATGACAGTGTACGTGGCTGTGGTGCATGTGTGTACATGTTCAGTGATTGCCTACACCCTGGAACACAATGTGTACAAGGACATGACATTTCTGTGCAAGTATTATAAGCTCTGCAATGTCCTGTGCACCATCACACACAGGTATATATACCATGGCTGCATGTCTTATCTGTGTGTCACATGGATTTCCATGTCTGATTTCTGTGTCTGTAGCAGATAATTGTGGACACAGGTGTAGCACATGCATGCTATGTACACACACGGGAATGGTGGTGCATGTATACGTGATGGGATACCAATCCTGGACATGGTCATTGTAACAGTATGGGTTGTAGTACCATTAGCCATCATCATCATGCATCATGTGGTCACTCAAGGAAACTAAAGTGTGCTAGACCACCGCCTAGCATGCTGTACCTGAACCACAGTGCCGTGGCTAAGTTCATACTTACACAGCCATGTTGCACAAGGGTG
This sequence comes from Protopterus annectens, assembly GCF_019279795.1. Lineage (NCBI taxonomy): Eukaryota > Metazoa > Chordata > Ceratodontiformes > Protopteridae > Protopterus > Protopterus annectens. The sequence continues at coordinate 570,881,938 of NC_056741.1, read as the reverse complement.
TGTGAGGTGTCCAATAGGGTGCATTGCCTAACATGACTGTGTTATGTGTTGAGGAGTGTTGCACGGCCCCATGCTAGGCCTCTACCCCTCAGCTATATTATGTGTGGTGTGTGGATGACATGTGGGATACTGAAGTGTGACCTGGCAGCGGGTGTCCGGTTACACTATGTGTAGCATGTTGAGGTGTACTGCGTATGACAAACATGTTATGTTGTGTACATGTGTGTCAACTATGCCTATCCAATGTGCAGTACAGTGTTGCCACATTTGTGTCTGATGCTCTGTGCATTGCATGTGATTGAGGCAGCTACTGACATTACTGAGATGTTTCACGTCTCACAGCAAACATGCACAGCATGCATTATGCGTAGGTGTGTTATGTGTACATGGCCTACACCTCACCTATGACATGCACAGTTCAATAGCAAGTTTAAAGTGTTAACACACTCAGCAGCATGTAACATCTGCCCTGCTGTCACACCAGAGGGACCTGCAAGAATATTACACAGTTTGTCAGTGGCCACAACTGTGGCATTGCTACTGTGAGTGTGTTAAACTACAGTAGAACAACAGGCATAGGTGTACAGATACTATTCAAATTAGCAGTATTGCACACAATAGGCAGCACAACTGCTAAACACAGTACACATAGCACACATGCATAATCTAACAATACAGGTAACAGTAGTCTACAGCTAGGGCATGTCACCTGCACGCTCCATGCCACCATGCTGGGTGGCTCCAGCCTCCATGACGACACATGTGTGATGTTGTTGCTGTAGGCCAGGAGCCACCACACTTAGCAGCAGTTCCTCCACTCTGGTGAGGTGGGGATGTATGGCCACCCCACCACCTGTGGCAAGCTGTTGTCTGTGGATATCAGACGTATGGCGCCGGACATGTCCAATTAAATCACTGCAGTGATGGTGTACCTGCTCATATGTCCGGTTATGCATGCCTATGTCATTTACCCGACGAACAAGTTCTTGCCACAGTGCAGTACGCTCCTGCTGGTGCTGGCTGGCCCTGGAAAACAGCAGGGTATAGTGCTGAACCAGGCTGTGGTGGATTTCCTGTTCCTCTGCAGCTGTGTAGCAGGGATTCCTGTGATGAGCCATAATCCTGGAAGACAAGTAAACGATATGTGTGAGCAAGTCATGTGGCACACAACATTATACAGTACAGATATCAGTTAACTGCCGTATATAGCATCTGTTCGCCTGTTAGAGGATACACACATTCAATACCACATATCAGTGCTCAGCCCACAACTGGCTTACAGTGCCTGCCACACTCCATCTGACACACTGGTATACACCAGTACTCAGCTCACTGTTTGGGATCCAATGCACAGCCTTGCCAGGGGGGTACATATCAAGCTAATGCATGCAGAAATATGTCATCCATTGCACTGAATGTGAAGTACAGTTACAGTATAACCAGTAACCCACCCTAGTCGTTGATACCATACCCCTACCTAACATATGTGCACAGTTGTTAATATAGCTGGCATACTGCTGTAACAGAGTATACATGTTGATAGGTAGACACGCAAACCCTGCATCACACATGTGATTGCGGACATGGTACAGGCATCATTACACACACATCAGACATTCATACAACACACAAATGTATGCTGACACAGATGAACATTTGCTATGTACCTTACAGTACTGTGTGCCCCTACCTACAGATACCTATGCCTGAGGAATGTAATCTGTGCAGACTACAGGAAACACACAAGACAGTGTTACCAGGGAATGTGAACATACACCATACAGTGCTGTTTAGGCCTACAGCTTCAGGTGGTACAACAGTTCAAATGTCGGCTGGATACACCAGCAGTACCACTTACTGAGCATACATGTATTGCTTCAGCCTATGATGGGACACCACAATCGTACACAAGGAACTATGTCACAACATATACCATCCTAATATGTCTGCATCCCAATAACTGACACATCTTTCTCTGGCCTCACACTTAGGACACAAACGACCATGACAGAAACAACCTCACACTTAGCTATCACACCATCACAGACCTTGCACACATTCACTGTCACACTCATTTCACCTCACATAGCAGGTATTGCACTGTGTACATGTCTGTGTGCATTGTGTCATAAATAGGTAATACGCTATTGTCCCTGGGGCCTACAGCAGCCTAGCCATATGCTACCCTGGCCTTTGACACGCATGTAATTAGATTTCACTTCCTCCTGTCAACCGGATACACAGAGGTGATTCCCAGGGCCTGTCACCTATCCCCCAGACAATCATCAGGGGTATGTCTGACATTTGCTACTCAGGAGCCTTGTTTGTTCATGCTGGGTGGTTTACTCCAGAGTATGGCATATTTGACAATAGGAGCCTATCCCTCCAGCATGAGCTGTTTAGTGAGGTTGCGGGGATTAGGGACCTAGGCCGTATATCCCGGTGGGATTGTGAGGTGTTCACATGGTGGTTGTCTGACTGCTATGGATGTGGCATACCTCTGTATGCTTGGCAGAGGTAACCTCTGGGTGGCCGGTATACAACGCACTGTAGCTGTGGTTATGTGAGTCAGTCTGCATAAGGTATGTATTTCAGGACAGTATTACCCTTTGTGAGGTATGTCTGTGGCCTTTCCACTTGCTGTAGTTGTCATGTGAGGTACATACCACATGGGGCATTGTGATGAGTACGGGGAAAACTGACCTATATTTCCGCACATGACACATCGTTTGTGATGACACGTACCACGTAGACAGATTACAAGACTAGTGTGGCACTGTGAATATCAAAGGGGAGGCTACTGTCCACCTGTGTCCCATGTTCCCTTCTGACACCTTCAGCGTTAGGCAGGCAACCACCTTTCTGGTAGTTAGTGGATAAAGTGTTTTGGAATGGGGTATGGCACAGCAGTATCAACACTGGTGTTCAGCCCATGCCTTGGTCACCAGGCACCTGTTGCAATACGTCTGACCCTGCGTCTCCCTCTTTGTATATATATATATATATATATATATATATATATATATATATATATATATATATATAAATATTTATATGCATATATATTTATATATCACTCTATATATACATATCTATATATATATATATATATATATATATATATATATATATATACATATCTATATATATCCACAGATATCCATATATATCTGTATATATCTATATATCTCTATATATGTATATATCTATATATCTTTATATGTACTTTATATGTATATATCTATATATCTACATATCTATATATATCTATATATCTATATTTGTATATATCTATCTATATATATATATATATATATATATATATATATATATATATATATATATATATATATATATATATATATATATATATATATATATATATATATATATATATATATATATATATATATATATATATATATATATATATATATATATATATATATATATATATATATATATATATATATATATATATATATATATATATATATATGTATATATATATATATATATGTATATATATATATATATATATATATATATATATATATATATATATATATATATATATATATATATATATATATATATATATGTATATATATATATATATATATATATATATATATGTATATATATATATATATATATATATATATATATATATATATATATATATATATATATATATATATATATATATATATATATATATATATATATATATATATATATATATATATATATATATATATATATATATATATATATATATATATATATATATATATATATATATATATATATATATATATATATATATATATATATATATATATATATATATATATATATATATATATATACATATGTATATATATATATATATATATATATATATATATATATATATATATACATATATTTATATCTATATCTATATATACATATATATATATATATATATATATATATATATATATACATACACATACTTGTAAACAGCCACTGCTGTACATATACATGCACATATATGCACATATACTGCCCACCTTTCATGGTGGGAATATCAATTATGGAACAGTTGTGAGACATACAATTATTTAATAATATTGTACAGTGTTGTGCAGAATGCATTTCGCTGTCCTCAGGCCATATAGCTGTAGCAGATCTCACTGGCTGTAACTCAGTCCCACAGCATTTAATCACCACATGACATATACCTGCACTGATTGCTGTTTTCAATGCCACACACTACAACCTACATAGATATGTGCACATAGCAACCTTGAAATACATATATATGTCCAGCCTTCACTAACAGTTGCAGTATGTCCCTTGCCCTATGCATATCTGCATATACATATAGATATGGACTGCTACCACATAAGGAGTGTTCACAGAATGTAGAGTACCCTTCAGACACATCATTCGGATGCCAGCAAATACATCTGTGTTACATATCTTACCTTTGTATTTCTCACCTCAGTCTGTTGTACCTGTTGATGTATTTTTTTATTATTTGTTTAGGTTGGTGTCTTCCACTGCCTCTGTTTTTTTTTTTTTTGTTTTGGTTGGTTGGTGTCTCCAACCGCCTCTGTTTTTTTTTTGTTTGTTTTGGGTTGGTCTCTCCAACTGCCTCCGTTTGTTGTTATTTATTGGGTTGGTCTCCAACTGCCTCTGTTTGTTTGTTTGTTTGTTTGTCTGTCTGTCTCTCTCGCTCTCTCTCTCTCCAGTTGCAATGATATTATTGCATGTGTGGACAGCAAGTACAGGCTGCTTTTGTAGGTATCTGCACATGTGCATGTGATGGCCTCTGCACCAATTGGTGCACAACATTTAGTAATTGCATGCAGCCTGCTGTGTGGTAATTGCAGTTCTCACTGTGATTTCAGGACACTGCTATAAAATTATAGGTTAGGTAGGCGTAGGCCTTTCAGCTTTGCAAGGTGGGGACCATGCTTGTTTGCTGAGGACACTGTTGTGTCAGTCAGAAGGTTGGTATACGTCTCATATCTGAAGCTGGGTTGTAGCCAGTGAAATGCATGTTGTGCTGAAACCTGACTGTTGCTTCTTCCAGTACACTCTTCTCAGTGTGTAAGTTTGCTCACACCTCCTAAAGCTAACACTGGATACATGGGAGTATGTACTTTCTTTTGGAATTAGGGAATTAACTGGCATACAACAGTCGTTATTGCAATGTATTCCTATGACTTTCCTATTTTCCCTTTACATTCACTCCTTGTAAGGCATGTTATATTTCTTTATTGCAATGTATTCCTATGGCTTTCCTATTTTCCCTTTACATTCACTCCTTGTAATGCATGCCATATTTCTTTATTGCAATGTACTCCTATGGCTTTCCTATTTTCCCTTTACATGCACTCCTTGTAATGCATATTATATTTCTTTCAGCACCAAGTTATTGTATATATGCTGTGGCTTAGTGGTACATCATGCCGACTGGTGAGTCCAGGGTTTGGGGTTTGAGACTGAGAAGGGTATTTTATTTTGCTGCTGAGCAATACAAGGGCCTTGTCACACAGAGTGACAAAGGCACTTTTAAGCAGTTGTAAGTGAGTTGGCGTGGGTTTGCGTGATGCTTAGCGACGCTTAGCTTAGCTTATTGTATTTTAGCAATACTAAGCTAAGCTTATCTTAGCTTATTTTATGTTAGTAATAGTAAGCTCAGCTTGGCGTAGCTTATCATATCTTAGCAATGCTAAGCTAGGTGCACACATGCGCACACTGGTGCAAACCTGCTGACTACTGTTTACAAGTGCTCACTCCCGCTAACCCCCACGCTCATGTCTTTGACAGAAAAGTAAATCGGGAGATAGGAATGTGGTGATAAAGGGTGCTCAAAGAGGGGAAGACAGTAGGGAAACTAACATGGGATGTGCATGATGGGTGGGGAGAAGGTCCATAGCTGCCCTTTTCTTTACCTGCGACAGCTGTGCATATGCAATACATTAGGTGTGATATTTGAAACCTTCCATCCCTGAGAGAGTGGTGAGGACATCTAAGTATGTTGTACTACCAATTATGAATATCAGGCACATGCACTGTTTGTGAATTGCTATACTGTCATTAGTACGTTACTCACATCTGAACAGTTTGTGTTGGCATTAGCACAGTCTGCTCAGGACGACTGGATATATTTCTGTACTGTGTATGCCTACCTACACCCTTGGTTGTGCCTGATTACACAGGTATATAGTACCTTTGGTTAGGGGTGCAGAACTGCAGTGTGTATTATTTATTATCGTGTGATGTTTATCTTACTGAACATGCAGAGTTGCTGTGTACCTGTAAGTCTATGAAGGCTTGTAGTCTGTCTGAGTAGCTCCCACCTGTGGACATATCCAGATAGTAGACAGAGGTCAGCCTAGTATTCTTTGACTGTGCACCACAGCAGTCTTTTGACCTGAACACCTGAACAATGGCATTGTTACGGGTGGTTGCTAGCAGTACATGGCTACATCCTTTGCTATTTCTGTGTTGTACTTCTGCATAAGGACATGCTTGTGGGATTCATTCTACAGCTATTTGCAGAGTGTGTAACAGCAGACAAGCTGATATGCCTGTGTGTTTCTGACTCTTCCAGGCCTCAGATACTCTCACGTATATATTTGAACAGCCTCAGGGAAAGGTACATATAACTGGGATACACCTGTCATATAGTTCAGGCATTTTGCAGTTCAGACTTTTAGTGATTCAGAGCATTTCTATTACTACACCTTTTCTGACGTGCAAGTGGTGTCTACTCTCATTTATTGACATTTGTTATTAAGTGAGATTCAACACCTTTTTGCCTATTGTTAGTACATTTCACAGGGCGTCAGAGGGGCACAGCTAACATTTGTTTACAAATCAGGCTCATCACTGTAGGGCAGTCACTGTTGGGAGGTCTGGCCTTTGACCTATGCAAATATGCCAGTGTTTAACCTGCCCTGATACTGTGTGGGGTGTGTAAGCTGCTACTGTAACCTTATTCCCTACTAGCATGGCTGATTCTCTTTTCACAGTCATGTCATGCAATTCAACAACACCTGCTGGTTAAGGCTCACAGAACAAAATTTTTGTTATGCCATTCCTATTTTCCCTTTACATTCACTCATAGTAATGCATAATAAATTGCTTTCAGCACTATGGTATTGTTTATCTGCTGTGGTGCAGTGGTACTTCATGCAGACTGGTGAGTCCAAGGTCCCGGGTTCGAGACTGACAAGGGTATTTTTATTTTGCTGCTGAGCAATACAAGGGCCTTGTCATACAGAGTGACTAAGGCAATTTTAAGCAGTTGAAAGCGGGTTTGCGCAACGCTTAGCAATCCTTAGCTAAGCGCACACAAGCTCACACCCGTGCACCTCCACTAACTACTGCTTAAAAGTGCTTACTCCCAATAACCCCCGCGCTAATTTCTTTTAAAGAAAAGAAAATGGGGAGATAGGAAATTGGTGAAAAAGGGGGCACAGAGAGGGACAGACAGTAGGAAAACAAGCTCGGGATGTGCAGGAAGGGTGTAGGGAAGGCCCATAGCTGCCCATTTCTTTAACAGCAACAGCTGTGCATATGTTGAAAATTTGGAGTGAGTTTTGAGACCTTCCACCCCTGAGAGAGGGGTGAGGACAACATAGTTTGTTGCACTGCCAATTAGAATTATCGTTGTACATGTCCTATGTCCTATGGACATGTGTGCAAAATGGGAAGCTATGTATGGGGCGTAATTTTTTTTTGGGTACAAATTGCCCTTTTTTTTTTTTTTTTTTCAGGTGAGACTAGTAAGTGAGGTAGGGGAAGTAGGCATATTTGAGGAGGTAGGTTGGGGAGGTAAACAGACAAGACAAACAAGATGCATACAGGGGCGGAATTTGACACATGGGGTGGGTGAACACAATTGACGGGGAAGGTTGTTTGGAAATTGCAAGCCCATGAGCCCACAGATGGTAACAGTGGAACTGAGATCCCCACCCATGAGCAGTCACCACTAAACCTTCACAGCCCCGGGGGTGGCTGTGCTGGGGGCTGAGTAGGACTGGCAGGCTCACCCGTGAGACGTGCCACTCTTGCCTCAAGTTGGTGTAGGGGATCAGCGATTGAACGCTGGATTTCCCTACGCACCACAACCCGGACCCTTCGAAGGGTGACGGGTGGCCCTTCTCCACCCATGCTTGCACGGGGGGACGAGCCCCATCCCCTGCAGCGCTTCCACCCGAAGGTGGCATAGGACCAACGGAGGAGGGTAGTCCGGGCTGGGCACCAGAGCCACTGGTGCCAGGTGCACTCGCCAACTGAGGAGGGACAGGTGGGTCCGCTGGGACTGGCTTTCCCATACGTTCTGTGATTAGGTGTGTTTCATTACAACATAAACAACAGCATTCCAGATTAGTTGTAACAACATGCAGTAATACTCCCATTAACCCAACACACCACAGTTCCAACAGTTGAACAGCAAACATAACACATGCATATATTGAACAACAGTGGTTATTCCAACCGCATGCAGTGATGATTGGTAGCAACAGGCCACCATGAATGTGGTGTTTGAACAGGGCACATGCATCAACATGAGTGAAAATATTTATAGAACAATTGGACATATATCCCAACAAATATTTAAGATTATACATACCCATTGAGGCATGGTTTATGCACAAACAGTAGGGTGTAGAAAAAACCTCCGTTAACATCTTATAAACACTTTTACTCTACACTACATTCCTAGTGACTGCAGGTGTATATTCCCTACGTGTATTATTACACTTGCCACCATGCATTAGGTTGTGTAGTGGGTTTGGCTAGTTCAATCTATACTTGACCTATATCTCACATACTAACTGTCCAGGATGCAGATGTTACTGCTACATATTTCATGGTTGCATTTATATTTCTTTATCTACATATCTGGATGTTTTCACATGATATTTTCACTTCTAACTGTACAGTACCCTGCATTTATTGAAGCACACTTACATTTCTGGGGAACATATTAGCATGCTACTCGTGTGCCAGATTTACTTATGCATGCCAGCCAGTAACTGACTGTTGAGGATTGTATATTTACTTCACAGCTAATAGCACTTCCATCACCCACTTTAGATGGGACTGCAGAACTCTGGGTTGCCAGCTCTTTCTAACACATTACTATTTGTATAATGCAAGGGTACAACAACATTTCATACTAAGTGAAACAGACACACTCTGGGTTTTAGACCTTTATTATTGACATTACACACTTTTCCACAGGCTCACTCCTTTATTTATTTTAACGGTATATATGGCAGACATGTTCACGACATATTATACCTTTATTAATAGGTTAGCACACTCTTTTTTCAGGCTCACTCACATATTCTTTTATATGACAGTGCCTGCAGAGATATTATTCCAGACATTTGTTACCTTTCTTAATGGGTTACTACACTCTTTTTTTGCCTCTCTAACATTTTTATCTGACAGTACATGCAGAGGACTTATTCAGTCCATTTTATGGCTGTATTATTGAACTACAACACTTTCTTTCATGCTCTCTCCCATATTTTATATAACAATACATGCAAAATAATCACTAACTTGCCTGGCGGCGCAGCCTTAGCAGTCTATCAGCATAGGCTTGCTGATTCGTAACACGGTCACCTGCAGCTGTAAAGTAAATGAAGGGATAGCGTGACATTCCTATCCGTTATACATACTCCATTTTAAATTCTTACATACTGCATTCCATGGCTACATACTCAGTACTGGGGCATCCCGCATCCCACGGGCCTCCTGTATCCACTGGTTCAGGCGGTCCTCCTTTCATCTCTTCAGGTCTGCATGGTGGTGACGGACCTGCTCACCAGTCTGAGGAATGCCTGTGGCACTGGTGAGGTCATGAGCTAACCGGTTCCAAGCCTCTGCCTTGTACTCTGTCCCTTGGAACTGGCCCTGCAGGAGTCTTGCCTCATGACGGTGGACTAGGAGCTAAACTATGTATTTGGACTCCTCGATGCCCCATCTCTGCGCTCGGAAGCATGCACCCTCTCCAACACCAGACATTCTGACCGCAGATTTGAGCTACAATCAGTTATGGCGTGTATTCTCGCCTGTGGGTCTTAAATATGCCTCATTTCCCACAATTTTTTGTGATTGGCCATTTTGTAAAATTCTCGGCTGACTGCAGACCTGCTTAGTAATGGTTAAACTACCATTCCTAAGTTTATAAATGTTAATAGTGGCTATTTCCCTTATGTTGCCATGGCTTGGTGGTTCTGTACTTTGATTATGATGCAAAGGGTCCTGGGTTCAAACCTTGTCGTTCTTTTATTTTAATACTGTCTAGACAGGCTAGGGGGTGTGGCTGCATTTAAGCAACTTTGCTCTACGTTGCTCCCCTGTGCCCTACGGTGCCCTGGTTGGTGCGGCGCGCACGTCCGTGCAAACACATTGCACTTGGGCAACTCTATTGCGCTGGGTAAAGTGATATTACACTATGGGCAACTCTGTTTAGCTGGGTGAAGCACTATTAAACTATGGGCAACTCTGCTTAGCTGGGTAAAGCACTAATAAACTATGGGCACCTCTGTTTAGCTGGGTAAAGCGCTATTGAACTATGGGCACCTGTGTTTAGCTGTGTAAAACGTTGCTTAACAGCAGGCTATTATATATCTGGGTCCTTTAAAAATATATATTTTGTTCACTGATACATTGGCCATGTCACTGCTTTTACTAAAATTGTAATCATCTATGTCTGGTATTATTTCAAATACTGATTTAAAACATAAATAAGAAGGAGAGTGGTGGGACTCGAACCGTGAATGCCTTCTCTTTGTGCATATGCTCTACCATTGTGCTATTGCTATTTGGATTAATTTGCATAAGTAGTTCTTATATGCTCTTCAATGTCACAATTGCTAACTGTGGTTAAGCAATGGGCACACCCGTGCAAACAAGCGCAAATACGGGCAGCTAAATCGTGGATTTAAAAAAAATTAATATTTTACGTTCTATAACTCTGATGGGGGTTTACAGTGTCGGGGAGTGTGGTGCTGAGTGCAAGTATATTTGAGCGGAATCGCTCTTGTCTGTTAACATTATGCTTTTTAAAACCTTGCAAGGGCGTGGACTTTTAGACTGCTCGGCAGTTGGACACGCCCCCTGCTTGCCTACTCAGTCCGTGTAAGAGTTACGGATGAGTCAGCGTGCCCTCATGAATATTCATGGCATGCTGACGACATCCCGTTCAACTGCAGCCTCCGAGTAAGACATATTAAGTCTTACACGAACGTTTCATGAATCCGGCCCAATGTCTAGTACATCCTGTTCTCTTGTAGGTTTTTTTTGTTCCTGAATGTACATTGTGAATAATTTCATACTAATGTTGAATCAGTATTATTCCAGATTTTTTCTGGTAAATATAAGTCCCCAACCACTATTATTCTTCCCTCCTGCATTTCATGCAAAAAATGTATGAATTCCTCTGGTCATTAGCACTTGACTTTGGTGGTCTATACACTCCAACAATTGTTATATGTTCCAGGGTGGCCTTTACTGTCACAGTTACACAATCGATAGTATTGGTGTATTCATTTAACATGTAATAATCACAGGTCTCATAACATTCATAACTTCTCACAAGAAAACAAGCTCTGAAATAATTTGGTATTAGCTATTTGTACACTTATGCTTTCTTCCAGGATTTTTGAAAACAGTGGCTTAATTCCCTTTCTTGTATCTTATTATGCTACATTACTGTGTAGCTTTAAGGGAAGCATACTTTGCAAGTTGTTAATATACTGACTGTACTGGCTTTGCATAGTTTCCAAATTATACAGGGTGGAATATACATGACTGAGTCACTCCAACATGCAAGCTATAATTACAATTATTTGTTGTTGTCTCTCTTTAAAGAAAAAATGATAATGTTGTTAGTGTTTCATCATCTATAAACACTTGTATCAGAAAAATATGTAAACTGATTTTCATAGACAACAGTTCCTTTAGGACACTTGTCTCATTTGAAGTCAATTATCAATCATGATCATGAATCAGATTATCATAGTTTTCAAATTATCTCCCATAAAGCCCGTATCACTTTAAAGATAACTATTTATTTTGATGGTACTTGATTTGCTCTTAAAAGGCTTAAGAGAGTGTAACATCATGTAGCTTCTTCAACTGTTCTGCCTTCACTGCCTAGGTATCTGTACCATACATTAGTACTGGTCACACCACTGTCTTGTACACCTTACTTTTCAGCTTCTTTGGCATTCTTCTGTCATAAACTATACCTGACACTCTATGCCAGTTAGCTGAAGCCCCTCTGATTCTAGCTTTGACCTCTTCATTCAGACTTCCTTTCTCCTCAACCACCCTTCCCAGATACGTGAAGCTGTTTACCTGTTCCACTATCTTCCCTTCTATCTCTTTTCTCAGTTTCTTCTGATTTCCCCAATTTGCTGCCATTACCACCATCTTCTCTGTGCTTAGTTTCATCCCATGTGCCTTCAGTTTTGCATTCCATTCTCCTATCCTTTGCTGAAGTTCTAGCTCAAAGTCAGCCTATAATACCACATTACCTGCATACAGCAACTTTGTTGATTTCTCCCCTCCGAACTCTTTACTATTGTAAAAATAATAAACTTGGTGATAAACCAAACTTTGCTTTAATGCAGAAATTCAGTAAAAATCCAGTAAGTGCTTTCGTCTTTTCATACACAAGACTTCTTCAGACTGAATTAAAACCTCTCACTTCATTCATTAAATACTAAAAGATATCATAAAAAATGGATGGTGCTCAACAAAACTAGTAAACCTGTAGAAAAGCACCTCGAGTCCAGTTGGATTAACACGAACAGCTTTAATATCAGATCGACACAAAAACGTTTACAATGTAAACATCATGTTTTCGTCATCAACTTCGTCAGATAAAATGAAATCACAACCTTCCCATTTTATATTCTAATTAATTAAAACCAATTAGAAGTATAACCAATAAGGTTGAAGTTGTTATTAAATAATTAAAAACATTTAAAACATACCCTAAAGTGTCACTTTGTACCACACTATTAAAATACATATTGTAGTACTTTGTCTAAAAATGTAACTCAAAGTTCTATACAAGTCAAATAAATATTATTTATATGTAAAAAATACAAGAATCCTAGTTGGTAGATGTATAAACCATCAACTCCTAACATTAAAATACATTTAAAATGTATTTAAAATGTGTTAAAATTGTCCTTTAGTTCCCTCTTGTGGCAGAAATAAAAATAACATATAAACTATACAAAAACTGTGTATCTGATTCCTGTACTCAGATGATAAATAAACCCTTGGGTGTACATTGTTTATGTAAATCCAAAAAATATAAAACCTTTCTTTTTTCAGTTATTTAAATATAAACTTTTGTAGTAGGAACTCACAATTTGGCTGATCTTAGTTTAAGTACTGGCGCTAGTGAAATCATGTCATTAAGTCCTGGAAATCTACTAGCGTCTAACACCAACTGCCAGTACACCTCTCTATACTCTAAAGGTGTTCATATATTCTTTGTTTTAATTTCCTTTCACTTTTACCCACATAAAAAGATTCACATTCTTTACATACAGCCAGATAAATAATACCTTTCGTATTACAATTAGCATAGGTATTTAACATTAATTTCCTTTTCCTGACTTGCAAGTATATAAATTCTCCTGTTCTTAGGTGGGAGCAATAATTGCAGCTGCCACACTTGTATAAACCTTTCTTCTTTCTTGTAACGTTTTCTAAATTGTACGTGTTCGAACCCCTTTCTAGTAAATTCTTGAGAGTATTTCCTTTGTGGTACGTATACGTCAGGTCATTTTCAAAAATATGTTTTAAGTCAGATACCTTTGTGAAATTTTTCCATTCCTTGTCAATAATTCTCCTCACTACCCTAGACTGACCATCATAAGTAGTTACAAAACCTGAACTATAATCTCCCTTTGATTTTTCTTCAGGTTTATTTTCGTTGGACATTTTTGTTTTCCCTAAAATTGGAGCAAATTTATCCTTTCTTTCCTCATTTACCACCTTCCTTATCTGGTCGAACAGGTCACTTGGGTAACCTCTGTTCAAAAATAACCCTTTTAGTACTTCACACTCACAAAAGAAAGTTTCATCATCCGAAGTCATCCTACTCAAACATACTAACTGACCTTTCACTACCCCTCTCTTTTGGTGAGATGGGTGCGAACTAGTGTAGTGTAAATAGGAGTTCAAAAAAGTCTCCTTTCTATGTATCTTGGACACAAAGCCTTCGTTATTTTTCCTTATGTTTACGTCCAAGTAGTTTAACTCATGGTAATCAAATTTGTGTGTGAAATGTAAAAAGTCAGTTGTACCATTAATGCATTCAACAAACTCCTCAAAGTTGTCTTGATGCCCTTCCTATAGAAAACATAAGTCATCTAAAAATCTTCTGTAAAATGTTCAGTAACTCTTATAAGGAGAATTTAAAATGTAGTTGTTTTCCTAATAGGCCATAATAATATTAGCATATGTGGGAGCACAATGTGCCCCCATAGCTACACCTTTTTCCTGCTTAAAATATTCGCCTACGAAGAAAATGTAGTTGTTCTTTAATACTACTTCCATCAGAACCAAAACTGTTCTAAATTCACTGTAAGTTATCCCCTTGTAACCCACCAGCATTTCTTCAAACCATTCCATACCAACATCATGCGGTATACTAGTAAATAAATCTACCACATCTAGGGTACCAAATGCCACCCTTTCAGTAAATAAGGTCCAATCCAAGTTTCTCAAAAAATTCCAGGAGTCTTTCTTTCAAATTCAAATTTAGCATTTAAAATGTCTGTAAGCTGTCTTTTAGTACCTGGGAGACTGGTATTATTGTCTGGCCCTGTCCATGAGCCAGCCCTGTTGTTAATGGCTCTTTTCATATTCTACCAACAATGGAAATTACTTTAATATGCTTAATGACTTGGATTATTTTTTGTATAAATATAAGATGCTTGACATGGACAATTCATATCTGAAGCATTGTTTACATTTGAACATTGTGCCGAAAAGCTTTAGAGTGTGTAAATACCCTAATAATGTGTCAGAGGGTACTGACTTTCACCACGATTTACTGATTGTGTTTGATAAGTGTGGTTTTGAAATAATGAGAGCTATAATTAAAAATAATGAAGTCGAGATGGAAAAATTATACATAAACATTGAACGTATTAATCAGGGCATAATAAGTGATTTATTGTTTACGGTGGAAGAAGAAAAGAGTAAATACTACAAATTATTAAAGAACTTAGAGATTAAATGTGTGGAAGTGCAGAATAGGAAGGTTGGTAAGATTGAGAGGGACATAAAAGAATACAAAACTAAAACACATTACCCAAAACCGAAATTTTGGGGTAAGAGAGGTACTGGATACCAGGGTAAAGAATCTCATGAATGTAGGGAATATGAGGATTCTTTCCACAATGAAAATAATCCAGATATCTTTGAATTCCCTCCACTAAGAAGGTCTGAAAGACTAATGGTCAAGGAACCTGTTGTTTATAATACAAAAAACTACAAGGGCAGGGAAGTGAGGCCCCAGGGGAGGAAAGAACCAGTATGGAACCAGTAGACAGTATAACACAAGAAGGTTTCAAATGGACATATAAAGATTTTAATATTTTTAATTTTTCTAGTATTACTGTCAACAAAACCATTTTTGAACTATTTTCTAAAGGTTTTGGTTTTATACCTAGGCAGAGAACTAATATTTTTAAATTATTGGTAGATGTTAAACTATTTATTAGAAAGAAAAACTTGGAGTTGTTTTTCAATGGAAAGAAAATCAATATTAAAGGAGATAGTTTAGTGCGCAGAAGCACATTTAATCCACCTTTGCACCCTCAACTGAGAAACTTTGAGTTAGTAGTAGAAAGTGAATTAAGAGCTTGTTTGAAACAACATTATGTGCACCCTAACTTAACCCTTGCAGAACAGGAAATACTTAGGGATATAAGCAATAACAGAAATTTAAGGGTTATGAAACCAGATAAAGGTGGGGGGGGAGGTAGTACTTATGGATCACATACATTATGAAGGAAAAATGATGGAAATTTAAATAATACTGACAAATATACAAGAACTTCTACTAATGAAATTAACATAGCGTACAAAAAATACAGGTGTTATTAAATGACCTACAAATAGAAGGATTAATAGATATAGAAACATACAGGTATTTACATGTCGAGAAACCTAAAGTTCCCTCTATTTTTGGTATTCCAAAGGTGCACAAGGATGCACATGATCCACCTTTAAGAGCTATAGTTTCAGCTGATGGTTCCGTGACAGCACCTTCAGCAAAGTATGTGGATTTGGAAGTGTAGGGGCTAGTATTGAACAATGGTAATATACTAAAAGACTCCTGGGATTTTTTGAGAAACTTGGATTGCACCTTATTTACTGAAAGGGTGGCATTTGGTACCCTAGATGTGGTAGATTTATTTACTAGTATACCGCATGATGTTGGTATAGAATGGTTTGAAGAAATGCTGGTGGGTTACAAGGGGATAACTTACAGTGAATTTAGAACAGTTTTGGTTCTGATGGAAGTAGTATTAAAGAACAACTACATTTTCTTCGTAGGTGAATATTTTAAGCAGGAAAAAGGTGTAGCTATGGGGGCACATTGTGCTCCCACATACGCTAATATTATTATGGCCTATTGGGAAAACAACTATGTTTTAAATTCTCCTTATAAGAGTTACTGGACATTTTACGGAAGATTTTTAGATGACCTATGTTTTCTATAGGAAGGGCATCAAGACAACTTTGAGGAGTTTGTTGAATACATTAATGGTACAACTGACTTTTTACATTTCACACACAGATTTGATTACCATGAGTTAAATTACTTGGGCGTAAACATAAGGAAAAATAATGAAGGCTTTGTGTCCAAGATACATAGAAAGGAGACTTTTTCGAACTCCTATTTACACTACACTAGTTCACACCCACCTCACCAAAAGAGAGGGGTAGTGAAAGGTCAGTTAGTATGTTTGAGTAGGATGACTTTGGATGATGAAACTTTCTTTTGTGAGTGTGAAGTACTAAAAGGGTTATTTTTGAACAGAGGTTACCCAAGTGACCTGTTCGACCATATAAGGAAGGGGGTAATTGAGGAAAGAAAGGGTAAATTTGCTCCAATTTTAGGGAAAACAAAAATGTCCAACGAAAATAAACCTGATGAAAAATCAAAGGGAGATTATAGTTCAGGTTTTGTAACTACTTATGATGGTCAGTCTAGGGTAGTGAGGAGAATTATTGACAAGGAATGGAAAAATTTCACGAAGGTATCTGACTTAAAACATATTTTTGAAAATGACCTGACGTATACGTACCGCAAAGGAAATACTATCAAGAATTTACTAGAAAGCGGTTAGAACACGTACAATTTAGAAAACGTTACAAGAAAGAAGAAAGGTTTATACAAGTGTGGAAGCTGCAATTATTGCTCCCACCTAAGAACAGGAGAATTTATATACTTGCAAGTCAGGAAAAGGAAATTAATGTTAAATACCTACGCTAATTGTAATACGAAAGTTATTATTTATCTGGCTGTATGTAAAAAATGTGAATCTTTTTATGTGGGTAAAAGTGAAAGGAAATTAAAACAAAGAATATATGAACACCTTTATGACATCAGGACTAAATGTGAAAATAATGCATTATACAAACACAGTGGGATATGTAAAAAAGCTGAATTTCAGTTTTTATATATTATAAGTAGTA
Source organism: Protopterus annectens (assembly GCF_019279795.1). Taxonomy (NCBI): domain Eukaryota; kingdom Metazoa; phylum Chordata; order Ceratodontiformes; family Protopteridae; genus Protopterus; species Protopterus annectens. The sequence continues at coordinate 570,864,172 of NC_056741.1, read as the reverse complement.
ACAAATGACCCTAGGGGTTGCATGTGGGAAACACTTATAGAGTATAGAGAGGTGTACTGGCAGTTGGTGTTAGACGCTAGTAGATTTTCAGGACTTAATGACATGATTTCACTAGCGCCAGTACTTAAACTAAGATCAGCCAAATTGTGAGTTCCTACTACAAAAGTTTATATTTAAATAACTGAAAAAAGAAAGGTTTTATATTTTTCGGATTTACATAAACAATGTATACCCAAGGGTTTATTTATCATCTGAGTACAGGAATCAGATACACAGTTTTCGTATATGTTATATGTTATTTTTATTTCTGCCACAAGAGGGAACTAAAGGACAATTTTAATACATTTTAAATACATTTTAAATGTATTTTAATGTTAGGAGTTGATGGTTTATACATCTACCAACTAGGATTCTTGTATTTTTTACATATAAATAATATTTATTTGACTTGTATAGAACTTTGAGTTACATTTGTAGACAAAGTACTACAATATGTATTTTAATAGTGTGGTACAAAGTGACACTTTAGGGCATGTTTTTAATGTTTTTCATTATTTAATAACAACTTCAACCTTATTGGTTATACTTCTAATTGGTTTTAATTAATTGGAATATAAAATGGGAAGGTTGTGATTTTATTTTATCTGACGAAGTTGATGACTAAAACGTGATTTTACATTGTAAACATTTTTTGTGTTGGGTCTGATATTAAAGCTGTTCGTGTTAATCCAACTGGACTCGAGGTGCTTTTCTACAGATTTACTAAAATATATCATCACATGACATTCCCAATTAATGCCTTAACCCTTTCTTTCTCAAATAGGGTACAAAATCTTCTCTGTTGTTTAGCCCAGGGGGATAGCAGGCATTCAACTTAACCTGCCATGTATATTCCGACCATACCAACTCCTCCTCAGCATTTAACTTGATCTCATAGTCAGCAATATTTCCCAAACCAAAAATTTAAAATTGATTTTACAACCCCGCATTTTATAATGTTTACCTAAAGCATTAGCTTCATTGCCAGTTTCCACAGCTCTTTTGTATTCATACATTCTTTTGAACAGCTCCCTAAACGTACGGTCAACATAGAATGCATTGCAAGACTGACATACAATTAGATAAACAACACACTTTGATTTGCATGTGTAAACCTTGTTGACATATATTTTTACATCATTAATAACAATTTCACTGACTCCTTCATAAATTAAATCACAGAAATTGCATGCCAAACATTTTTCCATCCTGCCTCTTGTACTAAAAGACCTGGGATTCAAACTGCTTTGGAAAAAGTTTTTAAAACTCTTTCCCTTTTTGTACAGAAAGCGTGGACCATTACCAACTGCTTCTAGTACTTCTTCACTGCTCTTCAAAATTTTCCAGTTTGTTCTGATAATCTGTTTGATGGCTTCCGAATCTAGACTATTCGATATTTGCATAGCAGTTCCAAAGTCATTGTTGATATTTTTCTTAGAAAAAATTTCTAAATTTTTTCTAGTTCTTTTGACTTCACTAAGTTTACTTCTCACTAATTCATTTGAATAGCCTCTAGCTGCAAACTTGTTACATATAGCTTTGCTTTCTTTAATAAAATCAGCATCATCTAAAGTAAGTCGATGTGCCCTCATCAGTTGACCCTTAACAATAGTTTCTTTCCTATATCTGGGATGCATGCTTGAAAAGTGTAAATATGCAATGTTTTGCACATTCTTTTTGTTAATTTTAGTAACTAACTTTCCATTTTCTTTATACACTACTACATCCAAATATGAAATACTTTTGTCATTCAAAACTGAAGTAAATTTCAAATACGTACAAACCCTGTTTATATACAGCAAGAAAGGTTCAAGGGACTCCAACCCCCCTCTCCAAACAATAAATAAATCATCTATAAAGCGTTTGTAACAAAGTATATTGTTTTTGAATGTATCACTCAAAGTATGTCTTTTCTCCCAACCATTCATGAAAATGTTGGTATAACTGGGTGTCATCACTGCACCCATTGCTACTCCATTTTTTTGATGGAAAAATAATCTTTAAACTTGAAGTAGTTGTAGCTCAAAATAACATCTAACATTTCCATAAGTAAACTAGTAGTATTATTGGAAAACAAACCTGAACTTAAAAGCTGTAATCTCACTGTTTCCATTCCTTCTTCATTGGGAATAGCTGTATATAAAGACTTCACATCTAAAGTGACTAAAATGTCTGACTCAATAACATTCACTTTTTTGATGTGTCCAATAAAATCAAAGTTGTCCTTAATATAAGCACTACCTCTGACCACTACCTTTTGTAAATGTTTGTCTACAAAAATATAAATGGCTTCAGTTTTGATCCCTTCACTTGCTACTACAGGCCTGAACATAGGGTCTTCCAGATCTTTATGTATTTTAGCCAAGCCAAAAATTCTACTAAATTTAGGAGCTGCATTTGAAATATATTTCTTAGTATCCTCTGTGGTCCTTCCTGTATAAAATCATTCCTCAGTTAAGGAATCAATAAAACAATATGATTTTTTAAAAGCAGAAAAACTAACTTTTTCATAGAATTCATCATCAGCCAACATGTGATGCATTTTCATATCATAATAATCTCTATCTAGTACTACCAAAGCATTTCCTGTATCTGCTTTGCTAACAAGAATTTTGTCATCATTAACTAAATCAAAAAACAGCTTGCGCTCATTTGCATACATATTATGATATTTGAAACTACTTTTGTTGTTCAACAATTCAATAATTTCAAGCTCAGTCATATTAAAAAACATTTCCAATTCCTTTCTCAAAGGAAGATTAAAAGTACTTGGTCTACTGAACTCTTTACTTACATTATTTTTAAACAAAACTTTGAAATTCAGTTTCCTGACAAAATCTCTCAGCTCATTCAGCACATTACACTTGTTCGCTCTAGTAGATGGAACAAAATTCCAACCCCTACTCAGAATGTCACAGTCTTGGCATCCAAAAGTTTGGATGATAAATTGACAATTAAGTAACTGCTCGGATCAAAAGTACCTGAAACAACAGTTATTTCTTCCATTTCTTCCACACCTTCTTCTTGGACTGATTGTTGTAATTCCCTGTGGTAGATGATGTTACTTCTGCCCAAGTCCTTCGGCCATTCGGCCCTTTCTGATAAACCTGCACCTTCTGTGCCTGCTGTCCCTGCTGAAAATGTTGTGAAGGCATAGGACAAGATTGTGCATTGGAAATCACCACTTCATTTTGCTGCCCACGCTGCTCTAGACGTTCCGAGCGTCTTGGCCCTTCCTCGTCTCCACTTGCAGTCAATGTTGCCTTATTTTCGATTCTCAAGCGTGTTGCATCAGCCACTACATCAGGGCGCCCTGTTGTTACTCTAATATAAGCGTTCCCTTCTTCATATTCTTTAAGGTCGCACTGAAACTTTTTAATTTTCCGTTTGGGCAAAAGGTCATTTTCTTTTGCTAATTTGTCTTGAATAAGACTAAATTTGGCAACAGAATTGTCAGCAGTCAACTGATCATCAACAGAAAAGAAACTAGAGTTTATTTTATTATTCAATTGTTCAATTTTTAGTTTATTGAACTCGGACAGCATTTCAACATATTGTAGCCCCACCCTTTGGTTTAATTCGACCCATCTGTCAATAAAGTCTTTGTGTCTTTACTATTGTAGTTCATCACAGTATGAACAGCAGTGGGCTCAGAGCTAAACCCTGGTGTACACTCACTCCCACTGGGAACCCCTCTGTGAGGCCGAACACTGTCCGTACTTGAGTCATTGGGTTCTTGTACATAGCCTGCACTAATTCTGTCAATGTTTCTGGGATGTCAAACCACCACAGTACTGCCCAAATCAGCTTTCTTGGGACCTTGTCATATGCTTTCTCCAAGTCTAGGAATGCCCAGTTGGACTCTCTCCTCATCTCTAGCTTCATCTTAAGTATCTGTCTCACTGCAAACATCGGGTCAAGTGTGCTGCACCCTGATCTAAATCTGAACTGCTCATCTCCCATCTTATGTTCTAGTATTCTGTGTATCTGTTTATCAATCACCCTCTCCAGAGCTTTCATGCCATGTGATAGCAGTTTGATTCCTCTGTACTGCCTACAGTTGTGGATGTCCCCTTTGTTCTTGTACACTGGCAGAAGTATGGTTATTCTCCTGTCATCTGGGATATGTCTTTCTCTCTACACTGCTATTAGTAATCTCAGGAGCCATTTTCTCTCATATCTCACCCAGCATCTTTATCATATCTGATATAACCTCATCTGAGCCTGCTGCTTTCTCTGCCTTCATTTTTCCTTAGTGCTGTTCTTACTTCGTCTAGGGTGGGCTCCTCTTCTTCTCTCATTGTAGGCTGTTTCTGGGGCAGTACAGCTTCTCTGGTGTTTTCTTCATTCAGAAGCTGCTGGAAATGCTCCTTTCATCTGCCTTTGATGTCCTGTGAACTGGTGAGCAGGTTGTTGCTGGAATCCCTTATGAAGGGTGTCTGACTATCTCCTTTATCTTTTTGTCTTTGCCTTGCAACCTGATATAGTTCCTTTGTGCCACTTACTGAGTCACTTTCCAGAAGTTGAGTGCCTCCGATGCCCTTTTCTTTGCTATAGCCAACCAGTAGTCCTTCTTAGCCTGGTCAGTCTTTTCTTCCTTCCACATCTTCCTGCACTCTTTCTTTCTTTTGATGACTTGCTGGACTTCTGCTTTCCACTACCAGCTTTCCTTCTCACTATGGTGGGGAAAAGAGCAAAGTTGTGGTGTTGGCCATCTGCTTCCTTACCCTATGAAAGATTTCATCGTTTGCTGAAATGCCGTTCACTAAATAGGGTTCAATGAACTGCTATTCGCTGAATAGCAATTCGATAAAATGATATAGACCCCTTTTTGAGATAGTAATCTGGATGAATTATGCTTAAGCAATATTTTGCATGGGACTTCTCCAGTTCTTAAGTGGAACCGCGTGCCCTATTTGTCTGTCTCCACTCGAGAACAAACCAAGAACCAGTTATAGAGGACAAATGACAGTCAGAAGCTGCAATCTAACTCTGTTTATTGTGCAGTACCAGTTGCAGTAAAACCAGAATTAATTAAAAACATAGGTTAAGCGCTTTCATCCCAAAAGTGCCCAGGACTTCTTCAAAACACTGAATGTAAAACCCCAAACACTAAAATACTTGCTTAATCAGTCAATTACATCATTAAACAACTAGACAATAATTTAGCAATTATTTGCAATGCTTGCTAACTGTTATAATGCTTAAAACTTCCAAAGTGTAATTAAAATGGCTAAAATAACTACTATATAATAATGTTACCCTAAAATATTTTAAAGTTTTAATACACTATTGATGATCACGTTTTCATTAATTCCAGGATATTTTGTGGCATTGAGTCTTAACTGCCACTTCAATTCACAAATACTCAAGTTCTCATCAACAACAAAACCTTGTACATCCTGGATAATTTGTTGCACAATTAAAAAGCCATATACATGCTCATTATTGTTATGTATGTGCCTATGTAATGCATTGGTCATTTTTTTATTTCTTATATCGAATAAATGTTCATAAATTCTATCTTTAAACCCTCAATAGGTCTTACCAATGTAGAATACAGGGCATTCTAAACATTTAGCCATATATACCACATTTTTGGCAGTTAAATGACCCTTGATATAAATATCCATATCATTTAAATTAAACTTACTGCCACAAACCAAAATGTGGGAACATTGAGAGCATATACCACATTTGAAATTGCCAGCTGTTTTTGAACTACCTCCTAGATTGTAAGTACTAGATTCCAAAATGTTTTTAAATGTCCTGTCTCTTCTATACACAACCTTAGGTTCATCACTCAATAATTTTACTGCATCCTTATCAATATATAAAATGTCCCAGTTCTTCCTGATAATTGCTGCTATTTTATTGGAGTCTGTATTGAAAGTAGATATAAAACTCTTAGCCATATCTGTTTTCATGTTATTTTCACTTACAGTATTTTGAGACCCCAAAATAGTAGTATTATAACCACTTAAAACAGGCTTATATACTTCTTGTTGTCTTTTTGTTATCATCTCGTGTTTGATTTTTTCTATCAAGGATAATGGATAATGCCTCTTATAAAATATGTTACAAATCAACTGTATCTCTTCCAAAAATTAATTATCCACGGTCACCATTTTGGCTGCTCTGACCAATTGTCCTTTTACTATGGACTTTTCTGATGGTCAGGATGTCAACTTGTATAATCAAGATAAGCATTAGAAAATGGTTTCCTGTAAATTCTCGAGATCAAACATTTGCTTTCGCTGTCTATTCTTAAATCAGTGTCCAAATATGTAACATGGTCTCTACTACATTCATTGTAAACTTTAAAAAATCCACCGTGTTGTTTATATATGCTAAAAATTCTAGCAACCTCTCTTCAGGGCCTGTCCATATTAAAAACATGTCATCCATACCTTGTAAAATACTGAATTTTGCTTTGATATTCACTTTTAAATATATACTCCTTCTCCCAAAAGGACATCAAATAATTCACAAAAATGGGGGTGCATGCTGCCCCCATTGCCACTCCAGTGACTTGTTTGTAATACTGGCCTTTGAAAAACAAATTGTTACTTTTTAACAGTACCTCTATCAAAGTAATTAATATGTTGATGAAGTCCTGTTCAAACTAACCATTTTCATGTAACTGTGTCTCCAGCCATACCAACCCTATGTCCTGTGGGATGACAGAAAATAAATTACACACATCAATGATTACCAAAAACATGTTTTCATTATATATCACACCACTGATGTTGTCCAAAAATTGCCAGGAATCATTGCATATATAAAGAATTGTAAACCTTTTTTTTTCAAATGGAAATTTAAATATTTTCCAATGAAACAGGTTTTTGCCCTTTTACCATCAACAATAGGTCTAAATTTGGGATTATTTAACCCCCATATGTATTTTGGGGATCCAAATATATTTGTCACTACTGGAAGGTCATTCTTTAAATACAAATAATCATGCTCATCTATCTGACCCTGGAATAACATGTTTTCTAACAAATCTATTCATCTAACTGCAATATTTATTTAATTAAGGGAACTTTCATGATATGTGTCGTCCATTAACAAAATGGACATGTTATCAGAATAATCACATCTCCCATTATGACTATAGCATTTCCCTTATCGGGTTTCATTATCCTTATTGTCCTGTCCGAAGAAATATCAGATAACAGTTCTGTTTCAGTTGCGGATAAATTGTCACTAACATGGGTGTTTTTTGTTCTCAATACATCCCTGAAATCCAGTTCACATGCCTTTTCAAACATGGTTACAATGTTTGATAATGAGGGATTAAAAACAGTCGGTTTCTTAATAACATTGTTGCTGTTGTCATTAGCAACATTGTCCTGTCCAAACCACAGGAATAAATTTAATGTCCGTGTATATAGTTTTAAATCAACCAATAAATCAGTAATGTTTGCCCTTCTATTGGGTACAAAAGTAAAACCTTTTGCTGATGAGTCACCATGTTGAGTATATACATCCTTGTTTGAATAAGTAAAAACCTTAAAATCTCCTGATGTACATTATTTTCACTTACAATATTTTGAGACCCCAAAACAGCAGTATTATAACCACTTAAAATAGGCTTAAATACTTCTTGTTTTTTTTTTATCACCTCCTGATTGATTTTTTTTCTATCAAGGATAATGGATAACCCCTCTTATAAAACATGTTACTAATCAACTGTATTTCCTCCAAAAATTCATTGTCCAGAGTCACCATTTTGGCTGCTCAAACCAATTGTCCTTTTACTATTGACTTTTTTTGATGGTCAGGATGCAAACTTGTATAATCAAAATAAGAATTTAAAAAAGTTTGTTTCCTGTAAATTGTCGAGATCAAACATTTGCTTTTATTGTCTATTCTTAAATCAATGTCTAAATATGTAACATGGTCCCTACTTTATTCATGTGCAAATTTAAAAAAAATCCACCATGTTGTTTATATATGCTAAAAATTCTAGCAACCTCTCTTCAGGGCCTGTCCATATTAAAAAACATGCCATCCAGATACCTTGTAAAATACTGGATGTTGCTTTGATATTCACTTTTAAATATATGCTCCTTCTCCCAGAAGGATATCACATAAATAGCAAAAATGTAGGTGCATGCTACCCCCATTGCCACTCCAGTGACTTGTTTATAATACTACCCTTAACCTCTGTTTTTAATTAATTCTGGTGTTACTGCAACTGTTACTGCACAAAAAACAGAGTTCAATTGCTGCTTCTAACTGTCATTTGTCCTCTATAACTGGTTCTATTTGTCTGCCTGTGTACCTATCTATCTATCTATCTATCTATCTATCTATCTATCTATCTATCTGTCTATCAGTTTAGATCTAGCTATATTATGTTTGCATGTATTCACACTGTTTGTATGAATGTGTGAGTGTATGCATGTATTCATCTAGTACAAATTATAAATGTTTAAAAATATCTACATGTTGCATTGATTATATTATTTAAAAAGTATCTACAGATTTGTTAACAAATCCTAACTCCTCCCAAACTATTGCTCGGCCATGCAACTTCCAAAATACCAAATACAAACACAAAACAAAAACAGAGATTTATATAAAATAAAAGGTAAGGGGGAAAGCAACCTATCTCATTCACTAAAATGTGAAAAATGGTAACTAATGAAACATTCAACAACTCAAAAATAAACATTGTGACTCAAACATAGCATCCTCCATCTAAATCAAACTAATAGCACACAAAAAGGATAATAAAGGAAGTAACAAGAATATATATATATATATATATATATATATATATATATTGCTTAGGGGAGACATTAGCAAATCAGAATGAAGGAAATTAAGTTAAAAGCATTATAAGTCAATTAAAAAACATAATATTACATAATAAAAAATGCTACAAAAAATACCAATGCATTTAAAAATAACACACAATAATTAGATAAACTTATGAAATATATAAAAATCAAAACTACACACTGCTAACCAAATATAGCATATCAACCTCCATCTAAATCAAACTCAGAACATATAAAACTCCATCAAAAATCTACAATAACAGGAAAATTTAAGAAAAAAGCAATGAAAATTCAGCAGAAAAAGAATGAAGGAAACAATGATAAAAGCATTAGAAATCAAATAAAATACACTAACCTTACACAATAAAGATTCAATGTACTATAGCAACCATAGCAAAGCATCAAATATTCAGAAAACGTAACTCAAAAAAATCCTCTGCTTTATGCACTTTACTGAAACAAACTGAAAAAGAATGAAAGTGAAACATGTCCTAGTGAAAACTTATCACTATGCATCTTACACTCAAAAGATCCAAGAACACTGCTACAGATAAATATGTACTTACCTCAGAAAAGTCACAAGACAAATTGGGCCAGATTCCAAAAGAGTTGCTTTCAGTGTAAGTCTGCCCTGATTCCAAAAGACTTGCTCTCACTGTAACTGACTTCCTTCAGTGTAAGGCTTATCTATAAAAAGATTTACATCAAAGACCAGATTCCAAAAGGCCTGCTCTCAGTATAAATGATCACTTACAATGATAGCAAGTCTTTTGAAATTGGGCTCATAAATGGCACATAGAAGTGTAAAATAAAATGATGAATTGAGCATATAGTATACTAGAGTTCTAGTGACTCAGCAGATGGTACACTTCCCTTTAGTGTTGGATGGTCAGAATGCTCATGGGTTCTGTTCTTAAAAGACAATAACAGGATTCTATTATTAAATACTCAACTTCTCTGTTTTTTTTTCTCCCTATTTCTGGTCCTTGCTATGAATAAGGAACAATACAGCATTTAAAATATTTAAATCAACCATTTCTCTCCACTATAACAGTACCTTATTGTACTGTGGTGGTTTCATGTTCAAAAAACTTTTATCATGCCCTAGAAAAGCTTGCTGCAGTCTTCAATTCATTGATGTCATCAAGGCCAATGAATACAGGTAGTTTTCTGGCCAATTCTTTCCCCAATCTGACATCACCATGGCTGTCCTAAAAACCTACCCATGCTGTGATGTCACAGCTCTTTGGTCCTTCCCATACACATACAGAAAGTAAAGGCTAGAACAGGGAAACAGTACATGAGTGAAGTCTCCTGCTGTGAGCTGTAAATCACAGTAAGTAGCAGCTCAAATTACCCTTAGCACTTTGATGGATAGGGAAGTTAGGTATGAAGGGGATGGGAGATGAGTCAAACTAGTACAATTCAGGCTTCAAGGAAGACTGCCATTTAGTCATTCTAAAAAGAAGCAGCAGTAAAAAGCACTTTGAAAGTCTGTTCTGTGCCATTCGCAGTGTTTGTCTTTTAAGTAGTCATTGAATGGTATGACGTTACATAAAACTAACTGACTGAAAGACAGCAGTGTATGCATGTAAAATCAATGCAGTGGTAGGAGCTTTAGGAAGAAAGAGGCTTGAGTGATGTAATTTTTTACAGACAAGCACTGTATTGTGGGATACCTAGAGGCAGACTAAACAAGCAGGATCACTTCAAGATGCTAGACCCTACGTGGTCAGACTCAGAAATTTCTTATAAAATATTTAAAAACCTGTAAATACTCCCAGAATGGTGTTAAAATGTAGGAAACACCTGTAAATACTCCCAGAATGGTGTTAAAATGTAGGAAACACCAAACCATGATGAAATAAACATGTTTTTGAGTTTGTGGGTGCAGTTTTCCTTTAAATCAGGTAGTTGCACATATTTTCCAGTATTGGCATAGCAAAGGGGGTGCTACACTCTTGCGTGTGTCATCCTTCAGATGAGATGTTTAATGGAAAGCCTATCTGCCCAAACTTATTGTAGACAGACAGGTATAAATTACCACATGGTACTTATAAAAAAGAATAAGGGGCTTATATTCCAATAAAAATAATAGTATTTATTTGCATATATACATGACATAGCTAATCTCTCACATTTTGAGCATCACTGCAAACTTTTACTACTTCTTTACCCAATACATTCTTTCCAAATCCATATTTAACTAACCTTCTTTATTCGCATGCATCCTATTTTTATTATATAACAATTTAATGCATTTTGGCAACCAATGTTTCCAAATAGATGTAAACAATTTCTTGTCTATTCTAGTTCCTATTATTTCAATCTTTCACACAGCCATATCAAATCTTCTCCTTAGTTAATATGCTGAGTATGCATCCTATAATTCCTTATTTCTGTATTGTTTTTTTTTTTATTTTTTCATATTCTAGAGCATGACTTATTTCATCATCCCAAAAACATTACACCTCCTTTCTTCACATCATTTGTATTTTATATTTGACTTTACAGTAAGCTTATCCAATACTGTACTCCATATAAAATCTTCACATTTGTTTTTATTTATTTATTTGCTTTTGTTTACAAGAAAAGTCTGAGTGGTGGTCTGAGTATGAAGAGCCATGTTACAAAAAACGCCAAGTCACAGAAACAAAGGATAGTACATGGTGTCACATAGAATACAAGATGAATGTTGGCAAGAAAATATGTACAAGTATATACGAATGACATTTTTATAGTAATTATATACAATTGTGCATTTTTCCATGCAATATTTACAGTTATACATTTAGGAGAAGGAGACTGTAAGTAGAGATCAACTTTGTGTGAAAGATATAGACAGAGGAGTACTAGAGAATACGAGTTTGTTAGTAGAAGTTGTTAGGTGGTTTGAAGGAGTCAGAGGAGAAAATATAAGGCTGGAAGTGAGCACAGGGGTGGTACATGGCTGTAATGTGAAGGGATCAGATGTCAATTCAGTCCAGTAGTGTGTTGATGGTTAGATTATTTTAGATATAGCCCTGTATAGTACAAGAACAAAAGCAGGTGTGTAATTCAGATGCTCTTTTAATTGAGTTTTGAATGATTTAAGTATGTCCATTTATCTCAGAGCATCTGAAATTGAATTTCAGAGCTTAGAGACATAGTAGGAGAAGAGATATTCCTCAACTATTGTGCTGAGTTTACTTATGGCAAGAAGGCGCCGGTCAGTTTAGCATAGAGAGAGAGAGAGAGAGAGAGTAGGGGAGTATTTCTGCATGACATTTTTCAAGAAGGACAATTCTTAGATTTGTACATCAGATTATGAGTTGTTACCATTTGTGAGTAGTTTAAATGGTGGAGGAGTTTTAGTTGTTTTAGGACTTGACATTGATGAGTCTTGTATGTGGGATTAGCAACATATTTAGCTATTTCTTTGTAACATTGCTGTAGTTTAGTCTTCTGAGAAGCTTGAAGATTAGTAAACATTGGGGAGGCATATTAAAGGGCTGAGAGTAGGTAAGCAGTGGCTATTGTTTTCTTGTTATGTCTGTAAGGTATGGTTTTATCTTGTATAGACATCTGAGGTTTTGATGGGTTTTCCTAATTGCTTATTGAACATGGTGGTTGAATTTCATGTGACTGTCAATTACCACTCCAAGTAATTATGTTTGTGATACTTGGTCTATTATGGTGCTGTTGGATGAAGTTAATTGAGTTTAAAGTTAGTGACTGTCTTTGGTGGGTTAGGTGCTTTGGAGTAAATAGCATCAGCTTAGATATTGTTAGGGTTGAAGACTAGCTGATAGTTTTTGAGCATAGGTTTAGTAGCATAAAATGACTTGTGTTTGCTTTTGGAGCTCAATAAGGTTTTAGCAGAATATTTTGTCGCTTTTATAAATCTTTTCTTTTGTTCCCTTGGTCTTAATCGCTTTTCCTAATGGCTCCCCAACATGGCCACAGATCAAGCCAATTCACTTTCTTCATTATATTTTCATACCATTAGCTTCTGGATTTTTCTGTGAATGGTACTTTAACTTCCCTATACCTTTATTAATTTCTAGTACTTTTTCATCTGTTCTCATTCTTCTCCTAATTTTCTTTTTTAGATATATATTCCTGGAAATGAACTCCTAATATTTATTTATTTTACATTTGTTGACCAGGATAGTCCGACTGGATACATGTCCATTTTCTGCGGAGGCCCGGGGAGAAAAGCTCCACATACCAAAAAAAGAGACAGTACATACATCACTGAGTGATAAACTCAGGCAGACATGTTTAGAAAAATATAGACAAAGAATACAGGCAGATATCAATATATACAATGTGCAGGCTTACATCTGAATGACAAAGACGTATCAGAAAATGTGAACACAGAATACAATCAGATCTCATAATTCACAATGCTTAGACATTCAAATGTTATGAGGCATAGGTACTTGGCTAAACAGCAGGTTGGGTAGTAAGACATGTATTAGTGAAGTTGTTAGTCAGGTTTAGAACAAGAGCACAGCCAATGAGATGTGAGGTACTTTTTGAGTTCTCTTTTAAATAGGGGTAGTGAGGTTTCCTTGGTAACGGTAGTAGGGAGTAGATTCCAGATTTTACCGGTTGTGTTGGCAAATATAGCATCACCTGCAGAGTTGTTGGATTTTTTAGGCAGTATCATTAGTTTATCAGCTGAGCGTAATAGCCTGGGGGCACTATGAGAGGTGAGAATATTTTTGAAGGCAGGGGTGTTATCAGGTTGATGGAGTATTTTATGTGCTACTATAAGCTGGTTGAACTGTAGAAGGGTAGGATACTCTAGCCATCCCAGTGCTTTGAGGTTCTGGCAATGGAGGGTCCTAAAAGCCATGCCTGTAGCGAATCTGGCTATATGATAGTAACATCCTGATAATTTGTTGAGATCGGTTTTGGATAGGTTGGTAAGTACAGGGGAGGCATACATAAGGGTAGAGAGGAGGTGTGATCTTGCAATAGCTACCCTAGCTAGGGGGTGAGGAAAGGTTTGGCTCTGTACAGGGAGCCAAGTTTTTTTGTTGATGGACCTAATAGTGTAATTGACATGTTTATCAAATTTAAGGTTGTTGTCTATTATTATGCCTAGAAGCTTTGTATGGTCATCAGGGGAGATAATGGTGTCATTGCTAGATATGATGTTGAAGGAAGGAGGAGGAATTTTATGGTTAGGGGAGAAAAGTAGTAGCTTTGTTTTGTTAGGATTTAGACGCAGATGGCGATTAGCTAGCCATGTTTCTACCATGCTGAAAGTGGTCTGGGTGAGGATTAGAAGTTGTGTAGGACAGGAGGCAGAGCATATTAGTGTTGAGTCATCTGCATATTGGATGCAGGTGGCTCCTGGGATGGAGGTGTGCAGATCATTGATAAAGATAGAGAAAAGAAGGGGACCTAGTATGGACCCTTGTGGGACACCTAGGGTTAGAGAAAGTTGGGATGACAGCTTGCTCTGCCATAAGACAGCCTGCTGTCTACCGTTTGGGTAGAAGTGAAACCATTGTATTGCGTGTTGGTCTAAACCAATGGCTTGTAGGGTATTGAGCAGTAGCTGATGGTTGACCATATCGAAAGCTTTTGAGAGATCTAGGAAAAATGCTGAAGATAGTTTGCTCTTGTTACGATGAAGATTGGTGCCATGGTGGTACTTGGAATGGCCTAAATCCATGCTGAGAGTCGGGGAGCTTTCCGTTTTGAATAAAAAAGTGCATGATACTTGCACATGCATAATACTTTGTTAATCAACACCTCCCTCACCCACTATAACCTTTTGGTAATAGAACATGTCTTGAGTTTTTAGAAAAGCAATAAGGTGAATTAGCTGTAAGACTCCATTGTCTGTCTTCCACCTTCTCTCCTTCTCAAGCTTAAAGCATGCTGGCTGGCCTGGTTGAAGGGCAGGAAAAGTTTGAGTGGAATACCACATCATAAAAATGCTTATGAGAGTGTTTTGCTGTTTGGCCATTCCCCTTAAGAGATTCAAATGGAGTCATTTTTCATTCAAGTTTGGATTCCAGCATAGATACGCTTGTCCCAATTTCATGCACAGCTTAATCCTGTGACCCTGTGTGGAGTACAAATATACCACAGAAGAGCTCTACAAGGATCAGATTGTTGAAGAATATATCTTAAGTAGGTTGTATCACTCACTCATCAGATCCATTGGACTGTGGATATGAGGACTTGACTTATAGTCCTCAGCCCATAGCTGGAACTAGTTAGTAGAAATGAACTGCATACCATTAACTATAATCAGTTTAATAAGGATGCCATATTGGAAAAAAATATTAAATCCGACTATGATTTGTTAGGGATCCTTGGATGGTTCATGCAATATGTGTTTGAAATGAGAGTAATAATCCACTGCTACAAGGTAGCACTTTCCTTCCCACCCTGCCCTCCCTATTGGTGTTTTCTTTTTATACTGGGTGGCTTTGCAATTGTCTGCCCCTACTGTATATTTGATCTGTGACACTCCTCTCAGTCTAGTGTCTTTAGCTCATTCTACCTAATACGGCGAGAAAAAAAACATTTTTTTGCACTTTATTCATCTGCTTACTGTGTTTGTGTTTCTTCCTACTTTATTACTTATTTTGCTCTTGCTGCCTGTTCTTACAAGTACTCAATAGCATTTATTCTGCTGCATTTATTACTGCTTGTTAGTAGCCGATTAAATTGCAACTGTTATTCTAAGCCTTTGGATTACGCACTTGGGCTTTAGACCAGTTGTTTCACATTAGGAAGGTTTGTGGTCTGCACTGTTGTGGCAGGACAGGAAGCTTACATCCTTCTGAGTTGGGAGTTGCTGATTGAAGGCTTAGTGTCTGTTCTAAAGTGTATTAGTTCTGGTTTAAGCACTTGGGCTTTGGGCCAGTTTTTTTACATTAAGAAGGTGTGGTCTGCACTCTTGTAGGAGGCTGGATTCTGCCCTTCTGAGCTGGGAATTTCTGGTCACAGGCTTATTGTGCCTGCTTATTTGAACTGTTTCTTTCTGAAAATGGTGTGCCTTGTTGCTGCAGCATAGACCAGATTCAGGCCTGCTGAATCTAGCTTTGTTTGTATAACTTGAGCACTGACCCAGGCCATCTTTTTTGGAGAAGGTTCCCCTGCACCCTAGCAGCAGGAGTGTGCAGTTAGAACTTCTGTTTGAAGACTACTGGAGCAGGGCTCAGTTTTGAGCTTTTTTCTGGTTAATTTAGTTGTTCATTTTCTATTGTTTTATATATATAAAAAAAATTGCATTCTATTCACCTGCTTTTACTTTATTTGTGTGTCTTCTTACTTTATTACTAGTGGCATTGACTACAACTCTGATCTGAGATATATAACAATAAGTATCCTTTTCTGTGCATTTAAAGAGTTTTTTTGATTATCTGCTTTATTTTCTGAAAAAAATATATACTTGTTTCCCGCCTTTCTAAGCTAGTATAGTCCAGTTTCCAGGTTAAGTGCTAAATTCAGGGGTGTGTTACAAATCTCTGTGTTTGCCCATACCTTACCTGGATAGAAGGAAGTTTCTCTGTTCACCTGTGAGAGAGGAGCTTTGAGCAGCCTAACTGTCCCTGGAGGAGTGGTTTCAGCCCAGAAATTAGTAGTTTATTGGCCATTTTTGGCTAATTTCTATCTCTTTCATTTCCTTGCTATAAATACTGCATTTGCCCCGTTTTGCACGCCAGTTATCTAGGGTATAACTATTCCTGGCTCCACAAAGTCTCCTCTTCAATTTTCCCTTTGAACTAAACAAACTTTCAACTTAAGCACTCAAGCCATTCATTTCTCAGCCCAGCACTTCCTCAAAACTCATAGCAAGCACTTATAAACCCTAGCACTAGACCCTCCTATACTGTACAGAAGGACAAGGCTTTATTCAACCTTACCAGCCATTCAGTAAAACAGTTCACTGTACCTATCCAGGCATGTCCAAAGGGCAGTTTCAGGTGTACTCTCCAGTCCAACAGGTGAATCTGGGCATTTTGAGGCAATGATACAACTGCCTCATGTACAAAGACAACCCTCTCCTCCTTCCACCAAACACTAATACATGTGAGAGATGCAATTATACAGCCAAACTGGAGGCTAAGCTCTCTCAACCCAAGGCAGGATCAAACAGTCAAGAGGAGAAGGGAAATACTTGCATCACACCACCAGTCTCACATAGACCCATTAAACCAGCACCGGCAAAAAACACACATAAATACACAAAAACATACTCAGAGGCTCTAAATAAAAATCTGCAAAAGCAACAGACACCTCCCAAGCAGACATCCAAGCAACCTCCACCCCCCCAACACAAATCATGAAACACATACTTCACAAAACCAGTGTGCCATGCTATCACAGGCCTTAAGGCAAAATTACATACCCAACATACTAGTAATAAGTGACTCTATAGTCAGGCACACTGATGTCCCACTCACTAGGCTGAATAAGGAGAAGGTTACTGTTAGCTGCCTGTCGGGTGCCAGGATCTGCCACATAACACAAGCACTCAGGTCACTCCAGAACAAGTACAAATATGACTCTGTCATTGTCCATGTTGGTGTGAATGACCTGAGCCATACCTCCCTGGACTACATGAAAAGAGACATGGAAGAGCTCTCTGATCTTGTAGCCCAGGCCGGTATGACCCTGACCCTGAGTAGCATCCTGCCCTCACCAAGAATGATACCACAATATAAAGAAAAAATTATCAATTTCAACAATTGGCTAAGTTTCTGGTGTCATTCAAAGGGGATCCAGTGTCTGTCCGCCTGGGATGACATGCTCGACAAGCCACGCTGCTTCGCTAGAGACGGCTTGCACCTGTCACCCTTAGGCTTTCAAATACTGGCCAAGACTCTTGCCACCCCCATAGTGCCTTTTTGAGGCAAGGCTCAAAAGACAAACCCACCACCATAAATAGCACAAGTAACAAACAACTGAGGGTGATGCCACTCAATGCCAGAAGTCTAAACTTCAAAATGCACGCACTCGAGGGACTCCTCAGTATGGAGAAAATTGATAAATGTGCAATAACAGAAACCTGGTTTAGGGTTCCAGAGAGCACCCCAGCACTACCAGGCTACAACTCATACCATACATTTCGGCCACAGAACCCGGACTGAAATACAAAAGGCGGGGGCGTATCCATATTCATCAAGGATACCCACACCTCCAGGTTAGTGGCACAGCACGATGCTTCAGAGATCATCTACATGCAACTAACAATGGGCAAAACTGCAATTCAAATTGTAGCTTGCTACAGATCACCCACCATGTCCCAGGACACCGATTCTGCATTTCTGGAAACACTAGGAAATATAAAGGTCCTACCAAACACCCTAATATTGGGTAATTTCAATTACCCAAACATTAATTGGGAGAACTACTCAAGTACTAACTCCCTTGCCCAACATTTCCTAGAATTTATAAACTCAAACGCCCTGGATGAACTGGTCAACACTCCCATCAGAGGTGACAACATATTGGACCTGGTGATCACCAACATGGGTGACCGGTGCTCCACACCAGAGGTCAACCCATCACTGGTTAGATCTGACCATAAACAAATCACTTTGGATATCCACATTCTGCCCCCACTCCTGGACAAGGAAACCACAGTGAAAAACCTTTCAAAAGCAAACTTCAGGTTACTTAAGACCAAGGTCAAAAGTTTCAAAGCCCCCATGCTAAAGGATAACATTGTCCAAGCTGCAAAATCCTTTACTAATGCATTCTACAGGCACCTACAAGAAATCATGGATCGTGCTATCTCAAACAAAACCAAGACTCACTCCTCCAAGAAAAGGAAACCAGTATGGTGGACTCCTGCCATAAACAAGCTATACAATAGAAGGAGGAAACTAGTACAGAAAAGAGTAAAATCCCAAGAAGGGAAGACATCCCTGATCAGTATCAGCAAGAAACTACGATCCCTCATAAAATCATCCAAGGTGAGTTTCGAAAGAAAAATTGCCAAGGACTCCAAAGATAACCACAAGGCATTCTTTAGCTATGTCAAGAATCTAAGTGGCAATGCTCAGATCTGCTTGGAGTTAGTGCAGAATGGTACAAAATACACTGAACCAGCCAATATTGCCAACATCCTGGCAGACAGGTTCAGTGCAAACCTCACCCCCCTCTCACCCCCAAAAGGGCCCATAACCATACTGGAAGAATGTAGAACTCCTGAAATCACAGACACTCAGGTTAAAGCAGCCCTCTCCAAAGCCAAAAACACAGCATCAATGGGACCGGATGTCCCAGGCTGCATCCTACACGAGCTCAAAGACAAACTAACCCCTCACCTAAACACACTGTTCAAACTCAGCCTCTCCACAGGTTACGTACCCATAGAGTAGCGCACAGCAATGGTTATTCAGCTCCACAAAGGTGGAGCCGCAACAGACCCCGGGAACTATCGCCCTATAAGCCTGACTAGCTTGGTCTGCAAGGCTATAGAGCACATCATTATGGAACTTATTAACAGAGAGATGGGGAACCTCCAAACATTGGACCCTACCCATTTTGGCTTTGTTATGGGCAAATCATGCCTCCTAAACCTGGTGGACATCTTTGAGACAGTTACCAAGGCTGTCGACGAGGGTAAGGTGGTACACACAGCCTATCTAGACCTCGCGAAGGCCTTTGACACCATTCCCCATTCTGGTATTATAGACAAGCTCACCAGCCAGAACATAAATCCCTACATCACAAGACATGGTAAGTGTTGCGGGAGCTAGGACTGACTCTAAACCGGTTACAAGTGGCATTCCCCAGGGCTCAGTCCTAGGACCCCTCCTGTTCTGCATATACTTCTCAGAGGTACAGGCAAGCACAGGAGGACTATGTCTGACTAAGTTCGCAGACGATGGCAAACTAGGGGCTATAACTGACTCTCCGGCTGACACAGATATCCTCCAAAAGGGTCTCACTGAGACGGACACCTGGTGTCAAAATCATGGCCTCAAGCTAAATGCCAAAAAGTGCATAGTCATCCCCTTTGGAAAAAACAAAGTACCCACAAACTACCACAAAGGTGGTAGTTCCCTAAATACAGAAGACATAATAAGGGATCTGGGGACCCAAGTAGATAGTAAACTCTCCTTTGATAATCACATTTCCAAAGTGGTTAGAAAATCCTTCTACGTGGCATACCTTATCACAAAAGGGTTTGCATCCAGATCAAAAGAGGTCATTGTGCCCCTCTACTAATCGCTCATCAGACCCATCATAGAGTACAATGCCCCATTTGGGATGTATCTTACAAGACACCTGCAACAGCTGGAAAGACCACAGAAGTACCTCACCAAGAGGATCACTAGCCTCAAACAGATGCCCTATGCAGCTCGACTGAAGAAACTCCAGCTGTACTCGGTTGCATACTGCCTACTCTGAGGTGATCTCTGCCTGACATACAAGGCCATGTCCAACCCAGATCTGATTGACATGCTCTACCTAAAGAAAAGCTTATCCACTCTAGCCACACACTCTAGGGATTTAAATCTCACCACAACAATAAATAGGATGTACTGGACGGATAGATTCCTGTCACAGAGACTTCCCATGCTTTGGAACAAGATTCCGATCTACATTAGGCAGAGCTCATTTCTAACACTCTTCAAGAGAAACCTTGATGAGTGGATGGGAAATAGAAAGTTTACCCCAGGGATCACTTCAGTGGCTTTGCTGGACAGAGGTACAGGTAACTAATCTAAGTGGGCGGCAAAAGCCAACACATTCTGACTAGGCTTATAAATGCCTTCAGGCAGATAGCCTAGTACCTACCTATGAACCTATGAACCTATACAAAACAGTAGTTATTTTCTACCAGTCTTTGTGGCAAATGGGTTGGTAGTAATGGTTCTCTTCTCTGGGATGGTTTGTGTGTGATATAAAACTGACATTTTGTCATATGTTTTGCAATGTCATTGTTGATCTTGCGTCACCATACAGATGTCTTCATTATTTCAAGACAGTTAGCAAGACAATGGTATCATTTACTTACTTGCTTTTAACTCTTTTTCCATGTTGTAAACAAGCCACATAAATGATGTCTTGGTACAGTTATGTTTGGCCAATTGTGCTCTGTCAATGTAATACTGATGCATAAGATCCGTTTTATCTGTCTAACAGGGCATCTATCACTTACATAGCTGATGAATGCCCACACACTTGCAAGATACTTTGTGAATATCTTTGTTTAGCATTATTTAGCATTGTGGAGTAATACACAAATGGTATCAGCACTTGTATAACTATCTGTAGTAAAACAGCACCTAGGCCACAGCTACTGGCATCAGCACTCACAACTGCTGGCTTTTGTTTTGGTTATTTATACTGTAAGGCTAATAAGCAGTAAAACAATTTAATTAGAAGTAAACAAATATATATATTTTTTTGTAAATTTGGTTTAATCTGAATTCAACTGCATCTCTTCAGCTGTTTGATATGGTTTTTTAGACTTAATGGCATTTTCAGTACTGCTGGTGAAAAAGTTCCCAGTTCTAACATCATGCCATGATGTGCACTATGGTTACCCAGTCAGTGCTGCTAATGATGCATTAGACATAAGTATTCAAAGTAAATCTATAGTTTTACTAACTTACAGAATGTGATCATAGCAGAAAGGCAGTTAGCAGCTTCATGTCACATTTCCAGCTGTGCAACTGGCACAGCAAGTGATGAAACTGTGGCTCGGCAGTGAAACCAGTTTGCTGGTGTTGTTTTAAGCTTGGTTGGTGGAATTGTGAATTATATTACCATGCACCTGGAATGTTGATGGTTTCTGTGAGGTATTTGGTGAAGTATGGATATAGACGTACACACACACACACACACACACACACACACACACACACACACACACACACACACACACACACACACACACACACACACACACACACACACACACACACACACACACACACACACACACACACACACACACACGTATATATATGTGTGTGTGTGTGTGTGTGTGTGTGTGTGTGTGTGTGTGTGTGTGTGTGTTTGGGATAATATATCTATATATATATATATATATATATATATATATATATATATATATATATATATATATATATACATATATACGTATATATATATATATATATATATATATATATATATACATATATGTAGATACTTTGATAATCTAATTATGTATATATATATATATATATATATATATATATATATATATATATATATCTATAGCTATAGATATCTATATCTATCTATATACGAAAACATAATTGGATTACCAAAGTACAGCACAAATGCTTACAGTTCTCATTAATTACATTGTTCATTTAGTAAGTTATGTTATAAAAGTTTTCTTTACTTGTATTTACAATGTGACTATTTATTGTTGTATGCCAGTACTGGTGATAATTAGTTTTGTGTTGGTTTCTACAAGTATTACCTATATGAAGCCAAACTTGCTTACAATAGAATGTTGACTAGCTTTAGTAACTGTACATAGTTTACAATGTTGTTTGTAAAAGATATTACAATGTCAGAAAACATTACCACATTATGTTTGAGCATTGTAGCATTGGGGAGCATTACAGAGCTTCTTATTATGGCATGTGAAAACAAATACTGAAAAAAAACACCACACTTCTATATGCTATAGCCTTTATACAGTCTGTGAAGGGAAACTCACATTCTTTTTCTGTCAACTACTGAAACCATATAGATAGGCACTAAAAATATCTGTATTTTCTATTAGGAAAACAATGCTCTTCTTCATCAGACTGTCTGCAGCAAGCTTCTGCAGACATGTTTACACAACTGTGTATCAGACAACAAAATGCACAGTGTATACAATCACGCTGAAGCTAAGGTATATGTCGTAGTCTGTAATGGGTGAGGGTGCACTTCAAATGGTGCCACTTAAATATTTTAGGATTTTAATTGTGATTTGTCTCATGATTATGTGCAGATGGTAGAATATCTGAATGATATCTTCTTGATATCTGAATGATAGAATAGAAAACGACCAAACCACAGCACCACCACTGCCTTACTCTCCTTTACTAACACTATCCTTCAGCATAAAAACAATGGCTATCTCTCCTCTGCTATTTTCCTAGACCTATCTAAAGCATTTGACATGGTCCCACACAACTTATCTCTGTCCTCAATAACCTATCCTTCTCTCAATCAGTCACCAACTGGTTTCACAGTTACCTGTCTGACCACCAACAGTCCGTTGTATGGCAGAATGACATATCTCCCCAACTACCTATCTCCATAGGGGTTCCCTAAGGATCCATCCTTGGACCCCTACTCTTCTCTGTTTACACCAATAATCTAGCCTCTGCCACTAAACATGACACATTCATACAATACACAGATGACTCAACCATCATCTGCTCAGCCCAGTCCCTACCCAAACTGCAAAAAGTCGCACAGGAAGCCTTCTCCTCTGTTGAAATTTGGTTATCCGATGCCCAATTAATACTCAACCCAAACAAAACTAAACTACTCATCTTCCAACCCACCAAACATACTAAAAACAGCTCTCACCTTAACATCACAGCAAAAGACAACACCACTATATGCACAACTGAACACACCAAATTGCTAGGAGTGGAAATAGACAATAAACTAAAATTTGACATTCACATATCCATGACCATAAAAAAAGTCCACAAAAAACTAGGAGCGTTATACAGAAATAAGCAACTTCTCACCAAAGCAGCAAAGATTTCAATAGCAAATTTCCACCTTATCTTCACCCTACTTTATGCCTCTCCAATATATACCAACCTAAGGCAATATGATCTAAACAAGCTAGAGACCTGCTACAACAAAATTGCCAAATTCGCCACAGGGGCATCCTACCATAGTCACCACTGTCTCTCCCTTGCTGAACTGGGTTGGCTTGAACTCCCTCACCTCCTTCAGTGGTATCAACTCTCACTCGCCCACAAACTAGTAAACCATCCACTAAATGTACCATCCCTACAGAATCTACTCCAACCTTATCGCATCACCAGACCACTAAGATCCAGCAACAAAAATCACTTGCAGATCACTAAAGCCAATAACTCTGCTGGTGAAGCACTATTCTCTTGCACCATAGCCAAATTATGGAACTCCCTCCCACCCACAATTACCTCCATACCATCATGCACCCACTTCAAAACTTTACTAAAAGCGCACCTAAAAACATGCTGGCTATGCCCTTGCAACCCCCACTCTAATATCACCCACCCCATCCAACCACTACCTTTCTTTCCACTCCACTAACTACCTTGATTATAGCAAGCTCAGATGCTCATAAGCCTAGTACTCATTATACAGCAGGAACTTCTTATTGTAACATTTGTTAATGTCTGTTATGTACTTCACAGATAAAGATTCTAGTTGTCTACTGATGTACTATGTTCTTCATCTGTAAATATGTTGTAAGTAACTGCTATGTTAAATTATTAATCGCTATGTAATCCAATGTAACTACTGTCTGTTTATTTTAACTGTGGAGCTTTTCTCCCCGGGCCTCCACTGAAAATGGACCTATGTCCAGTAAGACACTCCCAGTCAACAAATGTAAATAAATAAATAAAAGAATATGTTTTAATTCCAGCATTCTGGTAATTTGGAATATTCTCCTAATCTAAACTACAGCAATTTTGGGAAATAAGAAATGTAGATACTCATGTGCGTGTATGTGTGTGTGTGTGTGTGTGTGTGTGTGTGTGTGTGTGTGTGTGTGTGTGTGTGTGTGTGTGTGTGTGTGTGTGTGTGTGTGTGTGTGTGTGTGTGTGTGATTTCTTTATGAATCAGTCAGTGTAGAACATTACAACAGTGGATTACAATAAAGTATATAAAGCGTTCTTTGCTGTATAGATATTCTTACCTAGCACTTGAACTGTACAGTCTACTCAAGCACAGCATTTGTTTGTCTGCTAAGGGTGAGGTAACGAAAGAGATACTGGAGCATTTTGTACACAATCATTGTAGAAACCACCCTGTGCATAATTCATATAGTATGAGGAGTGCTGTATACCTCTGACAACCACAACTCTTCTGTATGATTTGTGATCTAGAACAGCAGCTACCAGACATAACGCGCAGAGGACTAAGGACTTGTACTCCTTTGTGCAGTATATCCGTGAATACAAGGGCCATGTTTACTGGGATCTACTTTGTTTTGTTGAATCTCATTTCACTGAATTTCATTTCACTCTGACCACATCACTAAAAACTCAAATTACTGAAAACTCATTTCACTGAATCTCATTTCACTGAACTGAACTTAGTATATATGGCACTGTGTGGAGTACTGTAATGCAAGTAAAAGGTATATGCCCTTTTCCCCACTGTAGTGTAATCCTGGAGTTAGTATATATAGTTAGGGGTGTGTGAGGGGCACAGCCCCTCACATTGGGGGGTGTGGGGGCATAGGCCTAACCACTCATAACAGGAGGGCTAAACCAATCATCATTCGATGTACAGCATCTACCCGAAACCAAACTGGATCTCTGTCATCAATCCAACAACCTGCCATATAAATACCACAAGCCCCCAAATGACTAAATCATTTAAATAATCCAATGATCCTCTCCAAAACTGAAATAAGAACCATAACTTTGTGTAATTTCTGTGCCTTAAATAAACTCTCATTTCCACTAACTACCAATAGTACATCATAAAGAGTCCCAAAACATTACCAACCAAAGGCAACCCAAAACATTAAACCCAATGCCACGTGCAACCATGCAAGGGCAATTCCTACCATCATGCCTAGCTGCAACTCTATCCCCCCCCAATGTCTGTAACAAAATTGAAATTCCCTTTCAAAATCCAACTATGCAATATAAACAGAAAACATAATAACCAGGCTAAACTGTTGACCAACAAACCACCTTCTAAATGACAGAAATACATCCATCATATAACATGCCACATAAACTGTAATCCCATGAACCTCAATTTCTCAAACCAAACCCCGCAACAAAACCTATCTTCACATCCCTCCAGTCATCCTTCCTTCCTGAC
Source organism: Protopterus annectens (assembly GCF_019279795.1). Taxonomy (NCBI): domain Eukaryota; kingdom Metazoa; phylum Chordata; order Ceratodontiformes; family Protopteridae; genus Protopterus; species Protopterus annectens. Next base: position 570,838,340 of record NC_056741.1, on the reverse strand, counting down.
ATCCAACAAACCACAAACCAACCCCCCCAATTATTCTCCCTAACCCAACACTTCCTGCCACATTTGTAACAAATGTTAATCCCCATGAACAAACCTAACTGAAACTCATCTCAAGGCACCACAATGGTAAACGATGTACCCACTTGTTAACCCTCACCCAAAAAGGCCCAAGCAAACTGGCTGACATGCAACCCCCCCCCCCCCCGAAGCTTTCTTTCCATATGCTCCCTATGCATCTATGGCGGTGTCCTACCATAATACCTTCCTTGTAACAGGAGCCCGAAAGTCTAGCCTCCAAAATCTAACCACCCTGTCAATGCCAACCATCCCCCCATTACATGTAACCCAACCTACCGAAATTCAACATGCATAAGTCCATTTACGTGTAGGCAGTGAACCACTAAAACCTCCACCTTACTAACTATTCAAAATTCCTGCTGCCATCACACTAACACCTTCAACATCAATGACTAGGGCTCCTTTACTGTAGCAAGAAATTCCTTACCTCTGAAGCCAAGATTACTCTCTCTCTCTTACCTACCTTCTACCCAGTCTAATGTACAACTCTCATATTCTCACAAATCTTAACTCAACACTACTGACCAAACTCGAATCTACCTACAACAAGGTAGCCAGATTTCCTCCCCAACAAGCCTACAAATCCCATCACTGTCTCTCTCTAAAACACCTAAACTGGCTTGAATTACCCCACCTTCTTCTTTCTCAGCTCAAGATCATCCATTCTATCCTATACCAGCCTTCCTACTGCCCTACACTATCCCCTCTCATCTCCCATTATTTTCCCTCCAGACCTCTCCGAAGCTCTAACCAAGACCTACTACAAATCTACAAACCCAAGTCTAAATTTGGATGAAACATGTACAGCTATCACCCAACTATTGCCTGGAATAGGCTCCCTCTAGAAATCAGGACCCTTACACATCCTAGACAATTTAAGACAGCCACCAAAGAGCACTTTAAAAGTCACTGGTCCTGCCACTGCACTCCCTCTCCTTAAAAATCCCCTACTTCCCATACCTTCATCTACTTTCTGCACTTAACTCACTCTTCTCACTAGCTCTCTTAATCTTCCTTGACTACTCTTTCTACTGTCTTCTAAAACCTATTAAGCAAATTGCCTCAGAGAAACATTCTATTGTAATTGTTTTGCCTTCATGCAACTACATTATGATAAAACTGGGTTTTTGTAACCACTTATCCCAAAAGCTATATTCATCTTAATGACATATTATTTCTTTTATACATCTTGAAAGAGCTTTGCTATACTCCTGATTATTTATACTGCATAATGTTGTATTTCCACTTAATGCCTTGTAATAATCCTGTACCATTGCTGTTTAATGCTAATTTATAATGAAAATGATATAATATGTTGGAGCTCGTCTCCCGGGCCTCCACTGAAAAAGGTCTCTTCAGCTCAGTCAGACAAACCCAGTCAACAAATGATAAATAAATAAATAAATAAATAAATAAATAAATATCCTAGCACTCCCCCTTTCCAACCCTTTACTGCTATCATTCCAAGGCATCCGTCTGGTTAGACAAAGGAAACCAATTCCTCATGCATCACACACACACACACACCTCGTAGTGCTCTATCTACCCAACTCAAGCCCATCTACAATGCCCACTAAAATGTAATCCAACCTCCTATTATTGTGACTCCACCCTGTAGGTGGACAGCCACACAACTGCTTGACCCAGCCCTTGACATACCTCATCCTCATCTGCATGCCTACTACTCCCAAACCACACAGATTCTTAAACTCCTAATAAAGTGATTGCTTGTGGCCTCATTGTGCACCATTCCAGTAGCAGGAACATCCATCCCATCAGAATACGTCACCTTACAAATCCATTTCTTTCAGGTCATTGCATGATGCCTTCTGCACTTTCCCCATCTGCAAAAGAAAAGAAAAACTGTACATTCTCAGTGCACACAAACCAAGGATTTCTTAACACTGAGACACTGCCAAGGACCCCTGTCATTCCCCTCAAATCCTTTCACTTCCAGCGAAAGAACATACTGCAGATATCTGCACCAAGGTATGGGATAAGCCCTCCTTCCACCCTTTTTTTATCACATTTGCTATAAATCAACTTAGGTTCTGCACCGACTCGCTCCTTGATGCTCCCTCTATATTATTTTATCTGGTAAATTCCTAGTACATGGAATGTAACCTACTGGATTAGAAGGATAGACGCTGAAATAATAGATTACAGTAGTCAAGACATTGCATTGTACTGCAGCATTAGAAAAAAAGAGGGGATACAGACATTTGTCCTAACCAGTAACCTCTGGTGGAGTAATTGATTATCATTCTGAAACTCACAGGGAAATAACTGATGGCCATGAAGTTAATTGACATCCATCTCATTTCCTTGTCACTGATGACCTAATGGAATACCTGTGGAAAATATTCTAAGGCTGACAGTCAGGTTGTGTAGCTATGCAAAGCAAAATATAAATATACCCACATTTCTGATTCATGCTTGAAGGATACCATAGTGTCTTCAAACTGCAGAAGGTTTAGTATCGAGCTTACTATCCTGAATTTTTACTTCAGAAGTTAAAGTACTGAAAAAGGGCAATGCTGTTGATCAGGATAATATAACAAGGTCCTCATAAATCAGAACTTGTGATCTCTGTGTTCACCCCTGCAAGAGCTACCACTAATGATACTTTATTTTGAGATGGCCAGAGGAGAACTGATATTTCCTTTCATAATAAACCAGTTATGAGCAAAGTTTCAGACTGACAAAGCTGTCTCCTAAAACTCAAATAAATTTTGTAATGTCTGGAAGCTCTGACAAAAGTGCAACAGTCATTATATGGAAGGCATTTTATACCTCAATACAAGTAATGAAACAGTGCTATGTTTACAATATTCTTTACAGTGGGGACATCATTAAGTCATACTTGTACTGGAACAATTCATCTGACCATTATGACCTAATTTTCTATAAATTGGTTAGATTAACATTATTCATAGTAACAAATGTATATTTATCAAATGAACGTGGAGATGTTGAAGTTTTTCTGAATCAATCTGACATTTCAGAACTTTATGCAAACCACAATATGCCTGCTCACACTCTCGTGATAATAATACTTAATATGCTACACTTTAAACTTTAGACTGAAATACATTTGGCATGCCTACTCAGGGGTGATCTCTGCCTGACATTCAAGGCCATGTCCAACCCAGAATTGATGGACATGCTCCACCTAAAGAAAACCATATCCCCTTGAGCCACACGCTCCAGGGATCTAAATCTCACCACAACAATAAATAGGACGTGTTGGAGGAATAGATTTCTGTCCCAGTGACTTCCCCATGCTCTGGAACAAGATTCCAATCTACATTAGGCAGAGCTCCTCACTAACCCTCTTCAAGAGAAACCTTGACGAGTGGATGGGAAACAGAAAGTTTACCCCAGGGATCACTTCAATGGCTCTTCTGGACACAGGCACAGGGAACTAATCTAAGGGGGCGGCGAAAGCTGACACATTCCGGCTAGGCTTATAAATGCCTTCGGGCAGATAGCCTAGTACCTACCTATAAACCTATGAACCTATGCTGCTTTGTCAATGACCATGGTCAAGATGATGATGAGGATGATAACGTTATCGCTATTAATCATCACCTTTTCTAACCACCCTAAACCCCCAAGCAACAATGTCAGTACCTTCTTGAAAAGAATACATCAATCAGCCAGCGTGGTATTTCACAGGACATTTTGTTCAAAGCACAATAATTTAAAACCACAAGGTTTATTTAGTCAATTGTTTCCTTGCAAGTTCACATACCTATGCACCTCTGTACTGTGCAAAGTCATCATACAATACTTGTTCTTTCATTACTTTTGATTGCCATGGCATGAATTTTAAATGCTCTGGGGAGGGATGGGACTATAACCAACATGTTGCATAAAGTACAATAGTAAATGACAAGAATACCATGAATATCTGATTACAGTTCTAAAATGCAAAATTACAAAACATGTGCAAGCTGCTTACTTGGAATAAAACATGGTTTCCCCACAGCCGTAAAGATTGACCCAGACACTTAAACCATGAAGCATAGATCTTAACCACTGAACTACAATTCTTAATAACTCCTCTCTAGGATCCTGCATCGGGTGGGGCAAGAAAAAAAACAAACAAAAAAAAAAAAACAAAAAAAACAAACTTTATAGCCATGATATGGTGCTACACACCAAGAACTTTAAGTGTGCTGGACAAAACAAATAATACCCACATTCCAATTCACATCCTCCATTCTGTCAACATATTGAAATAACAGTGTACCTATCTCGGGTCCCTCCACAATTCTGTTAATTTGTCCTTCATTCGCTAGAGCTAATGATGCAAAGATCAGTCATTACAAGGAATTTCCAACAGAAGATAATCAAAACAGAAGTTGAAGTACCTGATCCCGTACCAAGACAAAACACCTCCTAGATCACTCCTCCACTGCAGTAGTATGAATCTTCCCAGAAACAAAAGCATCATACCACTTTGTACCATGCAGTCAAGGAAGGACTGATAATCAAACAATCCCAGAAAAGATGCACGGCCCACAGCAAATGTGCACAGTCCCATGACCAAGCCCTCCACCCAAAAAGTCAAATGCATGCCATTATTTACTACTTAATCCTCAGTAACTTAAGAGAAAACCACAAATTCTATGATATGCAGACCAAAATATGAGTCTAGCCGGTGAGACAAGAGGCACACTGCTCTTCTGCACCTCAGAATCACTTCCATGTGGATATGTCTGGAGGTGCTTGTGCCATACTAGCAGTGTTTGCTCTGTGAGTTATGGCACAACTAATGATCCTGACTGTATCTTACTTCCAATAGTATGAGCGCATACTCACACTGATTTTTGAAGTCATGGATGGTGTGAAAATAATCAGTGACAGATCCTCCCAAACAGTCACACTTAAACCAAAAATAATGTCTTCACATAATGCTAAAAGAAAATAAATGGAAGTTAGAAAAGAGAAACTAATATCCCCCCACCCCATGGCTTACAAAATAGCAGCTATGGGTTCTTCATGGTTTACCTTTAAAATGTCGACCGTACACAGTCAAATGCCTGCACCATTGAAACGTTTGGCACTAAACCCATACCTTCGAAACGTCACAAACACGAAAAAACATCAAACGTCAACATTTCCGACTGTGCCACACCTACAAACAAATGCTAACATGGGTCAAAAAGGGGGTCAGATTTTGTGGTTCAGAACATTGGCATTCAAGGTTTTGACCAGGTGCAGTTCAAACTTCGCAGAAGCAGGTTCGACATTTTGACCGTCAACATCTTAAAGGTAAATCGTTATTACAATATCCATGTAAAATATGAAGCAAATCTGCCCTCTTCAAGTCTACAACCTCCTGTGTTACTGTGACTGATGTTTTCTAATGGGGCAGGGCGACATCAATACATTAAGCCAGGCACTGCCTTAACCCTGCCCCATGGTCATTAGTGCCACAAACATATGTGCGACCAACAACCAGTCTTTGCAGGGATCTTGCAACTCATGAAACAGGCACACATTCTCTTCAAGAAAGCAAAGTTGCAGCAAAACTCCTCTGTTCACTACTACACTACCATTACCAAATGAAAAGGAAAACATAAGGAAGGGGCAAACAAAGCAACACGTATTTCTGATTTTAGACTGTAGTGGTGTAGTGTTAACAAGTATATGCCTAAACATCTGCATAATAAGATCACTGGACAAAGTTACGAAGAAGAGCTCTCCCTGGACTCATGTTTAAAAGTTTCAAAATAAAAATTTTTAAGTACTAGATCGCATACTATTGCAAGTAGTATACACTACCAGATACTCTTTAATGGGTCTAATTTTATGAGGGAAATTCGCAAATCTAGAAAAGGCAAGGCAAAAAAAATAAATTACTAAGCCACACAGACCAGCCAAGACTACCCTAAACTGCTGTTAGCAAGCATTACCCATCTCTTCCATACACAACTATTTCAAGGCCTACCTGACGACACCAGTACCTACAGGTCATCTCAGACATAGAACCTGCCATAGCAAGTTCACGCCAAAATGCGATTACTTACCCAGTTACACTTGCATAAACCCCCTAAGCCCCTCTACCTTTACCTCATTTACTCCCAATTATCCCTCCTTCCCATTTAACCCTTTCCTCCCCCTACCCTCTCACTCCTACTAATATATTTATCTAACCCCACTCTGAAGATGTCCCTGAACAAATTGCTTTGTTACCAAACCTCATTTATATTGTTCAAAGCCTGTATATTAATACCTATTTGTAGACCCACTGGACATACAGTCCCTTTTCAGGAGCAACATCTGGTTAAGTGATTTGCTCAAGGTCACAAAGCAGGCAAGTAAGGGTTTAGGGAATCAAACCTTGTACCACCTGCTTGACAACCTCTACTACATAGTTCATATTATTACGTTTTTCATCACAGTTTTTTGAAAATTGGTTGAACCACCAACTTTTTTTTTTCATTAACATAAGTCTCCACATCCATCTTTGAGATGAATCTACCACAACTGCCAGCAGCTATAAAAACTGACTGACACATTTTCAGAAAATTGGAACATTTGCATCCAGAAGTCTGTGATATATTTCACATAGACCCAGATTCATGAAACTTCAGAGCAGTAAAACAGAGAGCCTCTGGCATCCTGCTATCACTACAACTGACTTTTCCACAATGTCTCCTTGGAAAATATCATCTCAAGGACAGGGTTCATACAATTCTGAACCTGGCAATGCCCAGGTATTGAATGTTGAGGAATCTCCCTATGTTAGGTGCAAGTAAAGAGATTCCCTTACATGTTATGCTAATAAATATTATTTATGCTTAACTTAGCTTGAACTTGTACAAGGATGTATGTTTCTGTGCACGTATGTATACATGCGTGCAAGTGCAAATAACCATAATGTAAGCAAAGCTACCATGCACTGCAGGCACTAAGGTTAACAAGTGGAATATGGTAACTAAACAGCTGCTATTCACTAGTCTCTATTTATTCTCTATCTTAACAGTGTAAGGGTTTGGTGGTGGGTATTTATTTATTATTCATCACTGGATACTGGATAATGGGTATTGAATGTGATATGTAATGTGAACTACCTCTTGCATGTCATACATGTTGTTATTTTCTTTCTTATGTTATTCCCTGATACTGCTGTATCTATGTTATTTGCACTGCATTTCTCTCATGAGCTGACATTTGTAATTTCATTTAGACTGCACTTGTGTGGTCCTAAATCACAATAAAGTTTCTTTGAATATGTCTTTGAATTAGCTATTTTGACAAAATCCAGACATAATAAAGTTGCTATTCCTATGCATATCACAAATGAACAGTTTCTTACATCATATCTTTAATTACTCAAAAAGACACAGTGTAGTCTAAGACTTCCCACCTTAATCTCAGAAAAGAGAAGCCAGGAAAATGTTATGCATTTATTTATGTATGTACGCATGTATGTATTTGCAGTTGTTAACCAGGACAATCTGACTGAGTTCAGAGATCCTTTTTCTGCCGAAACCTGGGCAGAAAAGCTTCACATAAAATTCAGACATCTACAATATAAGGTGTTGCACATAATTTCAGCTGTAATTAATATCAACAAAGGACAAGCATTTGGTGCAAGTATACATACTAAGCTGAACAGCTGAAGTTAAAACTTGGCAGAGATTAGAACATTTGATATATAGATATAGTCAATTGGTAAAAATACAGATGGAGTATTAATATTGGTGCAGTCATTGTAATTACTGATATTAGAATTCTAGTGTAACTGAATGTAGACATCCAGAAAGATGGGATATTACTGGACAATAGTGTTAGCAGCAAGAGTTGAATTGAGTCAGTACTTATAGCTTGGTGAAACATGTTGGTATTTCCAAGATGGTACTAAATAGTTCATGGGTAGAATTCAATAAATCCTACACGGCTTGTTAAAACTGTGTGCCTGGCATGGTGTGATATGCACACTGTAGTGTGTAGATTTGTGTTCAGTAAACAGCTCTACACATTGTGAAGAGCCACGCAAACATGTTAAACATCATAGCATGCTAATTACAGCATACTCAGATGAATTGTATGCTAATCGACCAATCCAAGGTGGTGGAGCTATTCAGCAAGCTAGAAAGTAATCGTAATCATGTACACTTAGTGTAGGTTTTTGCCATGTATTCCAAAACCTCCTGGAATATAAACACAGAAACTAAACTAGAGGGAAAGAATGTTAATGGCTGCTGCTGCTCTTCTGCATGTGTATGTGCAACAGGCCCAAGTCTATGCTGCTGCTGGTGCTGCTGCTAGTAGACCTCGGCCAAGAAGGAGAAGGGTGTTTAGTACCCTTTTAACTTTTCATAGTCTGCACGTGGTGGAAATAGTAGAGTGCTACAGGGTGGATAGAGACACATTCCAGGAACTCTGCACCCTCTGTCATTCTCAATTGAGAGCAAGGGCAAACTGAGAGGAACCAGTGCCTGTGGAGACCAAGGTATGTGAAGGAGTTAGAATTTTAGCTGCAGGAACCTTTCAAAGACCAAAAGGGGACATAATGGTGAAGACACAGGCATCTGCGTCCAGGACTGTACATCAGTTCCTGAATGCTATGCTACAGCATGCCAGTGACTATATATATTTTCCCAAACCTCTGAGGACAGAGCCACAACTATGCAGGATTTCTACCACATCACACACTTCCCTGAAGTTTTGGGTGCCATAAATTGCACACATATTGAGATCCAAGCACCACCTCGAGAACAGGGAAGGGTGTACATTAACAGAAAGGGGTTCCACTCCATTAACTGGCAGATCATGTGTATCGCTAAGGGAATCATCCTGAATATGTGCGCTGACAACCCCGGCAGTTAAGGTATGTGAGAATATCATTCATTTGGTTCAGAATGGTAACTGTAATTCCAAGCGAGTGATCTGTGTTACTCTATGTACAATGTGTGATGTGTTTTACATAGGCAGAACTGAAAGAGCTTTACATAAAAGGATATATGAGCATTATTATATTATGAAATGTAATGAAAATAATGTCGGTATAAACACTCAAAGGCCTATTCTGGTCATAACAATTTTAAATTTGCAGTATTTGAAAAGTTTCATGTATATCCCTAGGGAGGTCTCTGGGAGACTATAGTTGAATATAAAGAATTACAGTGTCAGCTTAGACTGTTGACTGACAGAATCCCTGAGCTTAGCGATTATATTTCCATAATGAGCATCTTAAAATTTGGGGTGGCTAAACTTTAAAGTTATGTTACATGATTTTATTAAGAGTCTTGCTTGGTTATGATTATGAATTTATGTATTCATTTTTAGGTGAAGGTGGATTTTAAAGCATTTTTCAACATGTTTTAACAGAACTGAGTAGGAAGGGTTATTTTTAAATAATGGATAAATAATTTAAAGGTATATGTGTATGTATTTATTTATTTATATAATATATTAAGTTTTTTATCTAGTATATATTATTTAATGTTGCAAATACATTCAGTTTGAACTGTTCACTTGATTTTATGTGTGGCTGTGTTTTCAATATTAGGAACTTCTATAGAAGGGCATTTCTAATGCAATGGCTTAACTAATTTAAATATTCAATTAATTAATTGGTTTTGGATCATGTGATATTTTATTGTTTCATATATTTAAGGGCTAGAGTATCTCTAATGTGTGCTTCTGATTAAGTCCTTGTAGTTTTAGGATAAAAGCACTTAACCAGTTAATTTCATTAAATAAACAGTTATTTTATTCTAATTTTGGCAGTTGTGCAGTTCCTTAGGGTTATTTTTGGTTATTTGACTCATATCTGGCATATCCTAGCTCTATCAGATGTTTTCTAGAGGTGATACCTCACAAGGTCATTTACTGGGGGATGCAGGTTATGTACTCGAGCCATGGCTGATGACGTCTATCAGAAATGCAGACCCCCATCGAGGAATGCTATAATGAGGCACGCACTCAAACAAGAAACATCACAGTGCATGTGTTTGGGCTGCTGAAGTCATTGCTTCAGTGCCTAGATACATCAAAGAGTGCCTTGTGGTACAATCCCAATACTTCTCTTATAAATTATCACAATCTGTGCTATACTACACAATGTTATCCTGAGAAAACAGCTGCAACAGGAACATCAAGGGGAAGAAGCACACATCCCGACACCACCAGCAAGGTCACCACAGCCACATGCAGGTGAGGATTTAGAGGGTAACCACCAGCTGCTGTGGGTATATGCAGACATAAGCATGCAAAATATGCCCTCAGCCTGGCCAAGAGGCAATGGGTAGCACAGATACTGATCACTTATGAAGTACAACTTTCGTTCTATGAACATACATACATAAAAATTGATGCCAGGCAACACTCACAACCTTTCCTTACCCATGTAATGGATGTATACTGCTATCAACAGACAGAGTCAGCCCTGAAGTACAACAGTTGTAACTGCATGACTATCAAGGTAAGTGCTAAACCAGAATAGGAAAATTAATGTGTAAGAACACGAATGAATGGCAGATACTTCCATGCTGTTACTTGAAAATGTACCTAAGTAAAATGTGTGTGAGTTGTCCAGCAATGACATCAGTATGTGACAGAACTGACTAATGTAGATAGATTTGTGTCATTTATCAGCTAACATGCCTCATGCATCTAAAATAACCATAATAAAAAAAAACAGTCCGAAGTCTAATTATCCCTACATTATCACAAATGGAAACCTTGCTGACGTCTCGACATACTGCTCAGCTTTCCAGATTTTTACATAATGCCCAGATTTTTGGCTCATATTTTTGGTCATTTCCTCATAAAATTTGTGATTTTCTGGCAAATCATTGAGGATTGAAGTCATTAAAAAATGACATACATTTGAGTTTCAAGCTTCATATCCTTCAGAAAATGCATGTTAATGCAAAACTTATTATTCTAACAACTTTCTAAGTTTATAAGAGCAATATTTAAAATCTGTCCCTATTTTTGAGCCTTTGTTCACCCATAATTTGGGCTCTGTCCAGATTTCTGGTGCTAAGAGGTTGATATGAATGATTTCAAGGTAGTAATCACAACACTTAAAAGGCTGTAAGAAATCAGTAAAAATTTCAAAATAACATCATCAATACATATATTAAGCACTCAGTTAGCTATCAACCCTGTGCATCAGACAAAATACATCTGTAGCCTGAAACCAAACGATAGAAGCAAGGTGAAGGCACAGTTATTATCATTTGCATAGGGTGAAATTTGGGGAAACAGGAGGCAAAGGCTGACACAAAAGTAGTGAGTGTGTGTGAGAAAGAAAGACAGGCAGGCCGAAATGTAGCTAATTATCAAATGGCCACAGAGACAGAATAACCTGCAAGCCTCATGAATGCCTCATGTACCTGTTATGTGTAGGTGTTTATATGGGCCCTGGATGTGAAATGTGTGTGTGAGAGTCTGCATGAACACAGCCATGCTGTGTGCTAGCTCTGCATCCTGGCATGTCAGACAGGTTTGAGCCATACATGGTAGAGGTATCAGTTGATTGGTATCACCCTCCCCAAACCATGAAAACTGGCTCTGCCAGGAGTTGCACTGGCATGTCCATGGTCAGATGTTTTGGTGTTACCTGAACATGAGCAATGTCTGATGGGTTAGCTGTCCTCACAATTACACCCAAGTACAAGACTCCATGACCTACTATACATTAATGTGGACACCTCAACCACTGACTACATTTGAAAGTAATGCCACTACAAGAATGGGATTGGGCACATCCACATTGGCTAACAGCAGATGATATTATGGACCTACGGTCATGTGGATGCTGTCCCTCTCCCGGGAGATGCTCCATCACAGATACTGCCTCTTCCATTGTGTCATTCATCCAATCCATTGAATTGGCCACATGGTAAATGCAGTCATGCACATCAGCTTTGCCAAATCTAGAACCCTAAGCATGTCCTTGGAGGTCTTAGTGGAATGTGCCTGTGCCTCCATGATGGCCTGGGTCTATATTAAATCATGCTTAAAAAAGCGAACGATGATTGATCGACCCTATGTAAGCAAAAGCTTACAATGTTGAAATGTCAGAACAACGATTTTTTTCCAATGGAAAAAAATCGCTGTTCCAACAAAAAAAATAAATAAATAAAAATCAATTTCAAACATTACATTAAGTGGGGGGCTTCACCCCCCCACACACCCCTACTTAAATATACCAACTCTGAGACCGCACCACAGTGCCAAAAACGGAAAAGTACAGAAGCAGCCAAGCAAATTCTTTCCCAGGGAAAGAATTAGCTTAACAGCCACTTCGATGTTTTGCGTTTTCAGCCTTTTAAGTTCGACCAAGATGCATTCGAAAGAATGCATCTTTGATCTTCTAATATAGACCCAATGGCACTAAACATATGTCGACTGGCACATAATGACACACCAGGATCAGGTGGAGGGTAGGCAACAGGCATCCTCCGAATACCCTTAACAACCCTCCTGCATGGGACTTCACCTACATTTTGGCTATGGCTAGAATCAACCAGCACTGAAGCCACACTAACCATACTACTCTGATTAACTGTGTCACCCTCAGCCTGTGCACTGTCTGAGGGCTCAGTGGAATGGGTATGCATAGGCATACTTTCTGTGTCTGAAGGAAGTCCAGGGGATGTATTAGTCACAACCTCAGTGTCAGATTCAACCTCTGCACCCCCTGACTGTGCCTCCATTGGCCACCATTATCATCAGAGGCTACCAATACTCCAACATCAGGTGGCAGGAGTCCTACACATCCACCATCAGGATCACCTGTGATAATAAGCAAGAAACCCAGGAATGAAATTACTACTACATTAAATATTAAACCAACCTAGGTGATCAAAAAGTAACACAGGTCACACAATCACAGATAGTACAGCAATGCAGACACTCATTGCACCCTCCTCAGACATACATATAATTATATACTTAAATAATGCTTAGCAATAAACAAAGCAACAAAGAAACATTTGCTTACTATGTTCAGATGTCTCCACACTTTGCAGGCAGGATGGTCCTGGAAGAAATGAAGCAAGGAAAGGATGGCAATTAAGGATTACATTGGGAATACCACAGCAGGAAAGTGAATACACAATCACCTACATGTCCTGTAAGAAATAGCTGTAACTGAAACTCAACTGAGACATCCACCTACCCTCATGTGTACTGAACAGCTATCTTGTACAACTCTATTACTTATCAATAGGTAAAGATAGAAACAAATATATCACTGAAAGTAGTAGCCAAATTATATATTTTATTCTACAAGCAAATAAAAATGTTGCCATGTGTAAGCTTATCTGGAAAATGCTCCTTCCAGCCACATCAGCACCGACATCAAGCACATGGTGCACAGTGTCTACCGAGCTGTCTGGATCTCTGGTAGTGGATAGGCACTCCTCATTTGGCGTCAGTGGTGGCCTAGTAGAAGGACCACACCCTCATAGTCAGCTCTTCTCAGGAAACTGTAGCTACCCTTCTCCAGGCTGATGATATCATATCAGTGGCCTGATGACACACCTGATCATAATTGCAACTGTGACCCCCAACTGCATTTATATAGTTGATTAACTGGTTGCAAATCTGCTTTCTGGCAGCCATATCCCCACAGTCTCTCTCAACCAGAAAGGCTCCATGCCACCTCAGCACCTTTATTATGATCTCATTCTCAGAAGCACTGAAAGGGAATTTGGTGGATTTTTAGACTTTGGTGCCATAATCCTATATGGCATAATACAGAGAAGGATAAAACAGATGAATATCACATAAGTAATGTATTTGTTACAAAAATAACCAGTCTGTGTACCCTTTGTCAACATTAAGTGCCTGGAACACACTTTTCATTTAGTAAAACTGAATGTTAGGTGGTTGTTCCACCTCCCCCTCCTACACAAACAAAGGTTTGTACAAACCAGGGGATGCCAGATAAGTAATGTATATATGTTTTTCAGAGAATTATCAGGATGTCTGCACATTTTCAATAGAAAAGCACTTGAAATCCACTCTTCTTTTTAGACAACAGAATGTTAGGTGCCTCCCCACCCACACATGCCCACAAATGAAGGTTTGTACAAACCAAGGAATACTACATAAGTAAAGTATTTATGTTTTCCATAGAAATATCTGGATGTCTACACATTTTCAACAAAAAAGTCAATTTATGAATGCCATTCACTTTTCACTGTGCCCACTACTCCTGTGGAGGTTGCCCTAGGCTTTCTCAGAAGCATAAGATCAATTTCAGTGGCATGTACATTAGATTTCTCCAATACCATAGGACATTGAAAAAGCAAATGTTAAGAACATAGTTGTGCTGCAAGTGTAAGCTGTCTATGTCACAAATGTAAATGCCTGCCAATACTGCCTATGCCAACAGTGAAGTGTAAGGAGTGCATACAGATACAATTTCCATGTTATCCTTAATATATTTGTAACATTTTACAAAATATAAAATGTCCTTGAATAATACAAGCATACTGTAGCAAAATTAAGCCTTCTGTGGAGAGAACTCACCTTTAAAAGAATACCAGTCTTTTGTTTTGTGCAAATAGACGTCTCCTCACATTCAAGTTCCCCAGCTACAGTTACCTTTTTATAGAGTAGAGTCAGCCCTATGAGTACCATGAAGATGCCAATAAGGTGTGAACTCATTAGAACTGCTGAATACCAAACTTTTGACTTTGTGTCACAGATGTAAACATAGTGTGGGCTCTACACCATTGCTAGGAGCTATTGGGTTACAAATGTGAATGATTAGTGTGAGAGAAGGAAAAAAACAAAAATTTAGATATCATTCACTGCAGTGAGTGTGTCAGTGAGGATATACTTACAAAGTGTAGAATAACTTTGGTGAGCTTTTAAAAAAAACAACACACATTTATAATTTTTGGTCCATAAAAGCAAAACTCTCCTTCCTTTGCTGAAATCTGTTGCTCGCTGTTATGTATTTGTATCACACCTTGAAATAGACATACTTGTCTGATATTTCAGCAGAGATAAGGGATGGATGACCAGAATACAATGAGAAGACAGAGCTGCATTTTTGCAAACATATTTATAAATGGTTGAGTGGTCACTCATTGCACTAAATATGTTTGCCACGCATGTACAACCAGCTGTGAATGCCCACGTGTATGACCTGTTAATACTGTACAGGAAATGTGAATTGCTTGTATGCACATGAATTAATTGGTGTTGCAAAGCTGTGTCTCTGGCAAAGAGAGACACTCCAACTGTGTTTTCTATTTTCATTAGTTTGATAGTTCAACCTCAGAGTTGTGTAACTGTTTAACATTTGTTTAACTTTAACTTTTTTGTCTTTAACATTTGTGCAACATGTGGTGAAATGCATAGAAATTTAAAATTTACTGTCAGGTGCCTTAAGAAGTGTAAATACTTTTAGCACCATTGCACAGTTGTCAGTAACTTGGGTGGTAATGAGAGCACTGGCCAAACTGTTGTTGGGTATGGCAGCATACATGCCATAAATTAATGCCAACTGTCGCATTATCCCTCTTATTTCATAAGCTGCCTTGCTTTTTTTTGGCAATGTTTCTCTCTGCCTAATATTGAGCAAACATTAGTGGCATGGCTGTGCAGGTTTGTGCACTGGCCATAAAACATGACATCAAGAATTGGCAGGAAAACACTTTTACTGTTTTTAGAGGACTTGTTCAGACATGGCAGGAGATGGAAAAGATGAAGCCAAGTTCAGAGCACAAAGGTGGGATGTGGAGAAATCAAAAATATTTGTTGCACTCCTCATGAAGCACTACGGCAGTAGGCTGCTGCAGGGGGACTATACCATGTCTCAGTATAAGGCTGAGGCTTGGAACAGTCTAGCCAAGGCTGTCTCCAGTGTGACTGGCATACCACGTTCTGGGAAGCGATGCAGGCACCATTATAATGACCTAAAATGGCACAAGCAAGCACAACTCAACTAGTGGTTAGATGAGTTTATAACTGCTGACATCCCACAGTTATGTAAGTATACAGATAAAGCAACTTTAAATGTTATAGAACACTGTAGATATCCAAGTTTGGTATGTGCAATGCTTTCATGTCTCTTTTCTTTCCTTCTTTATTTTCCAGCTGCTCAGGAAATTTCAGTGAACAGGGAGGCACCTGCTGAAAGATTAGAAAGACTCAGAGAGGGAATGGATATGTATGCAGCACAAATGAACATGATTGTATTAAAATGATTGCTGTATTTAAGTTATTGCACTTCTATGCATTCCTAGCAACTTAAGCATGTGAATCGTAACAATAAAAGCAAGCAAGCATGTTTTTCTGTAGCTCTTAGTAATTTAATTGGGCAAGTATAATAGTATATTCAGATTTGGTGGGTTCAATTCCCACAAGTAACCAATACATTCAAATTACAAAAATATAATTTTTTAATTTTAATTCTGGCAAGACTGGTATTAATGCCATGTTGTTAACTTAATCTGTATTATGTTTAAAAGCATATAAGAAAAATCTCCATAGTGCAAGGATTACTTGTAATAATTCACAATCCTCTTCTGGAAAGGGAAAGCTGTATAGCTAATATGATAATAAAAGTATACTTTTTGTACTAAAGCATTTAAATGTGATATATAATGGTTCTAATTATCTGTTTTCTTTTTTTCTGTCACCCCACCTCTCTCTCTCTCTCTCTTATAAATGGGAACACACAATTCTGATGTCATATTTTTCTGCCAAACAACAAAATGCTTTTCAGCACAGGGAGATAGCCCAACTGCTGCGGCTGAGCCTGCCAACTCTCTACTAGCTGCCACACCAACACCCAGCACCTCTGGGATGCAACCTGGCAGTACTGCTTCTGCAGCCCCTGCACTATCTTGCACATCCACATCTGTTAACATTTACCTGGCTACTTCTGCATTGGCACCCTTGGGAGTATTGGTGGAGGCAGTGACTACCTCACCTGCCAGGAGCTGCCGGGGATGGTCCTGGCTGTAATAGAAACTGCCATTGGTGGCATCTTCAGCTGTCTGGAGAGGTTGCTCCTTAGAATGCAAAATCAGGTAATCTCCCAGGGAATTGAGGAAGGGGACAGTAATGATAGTTCTGAGGGTGAGATCTAGATTGTCACTCTTCCCATGCTTGATGGGCATGTGGCTCTTTTGTCCCCTACCTATCCCCAATCATGGTTTCCCTCAACCTTTTGCATTCATCACCATCCCTGTGTCTGTCTTTTTTATCCTGCTTGTCTGCATCTGCTTCCTCACCTACCTTGCTTACCTGGACCAGACATTCTTATGTCCCTTCCCGAACATTCCTTTCTTTATGAAATGCAAAAAAAAAAAATGGGCACCTGTCTCACAAAAAAAAAAAAAAAAAATTGTTCCATACATAGCTTTTCACTCCACATATGTGTCTTCTCTACACACTTGATTTGGTCCAATTAGCTATACAACGTGATTGTGTTGTTGTCACCCATCTATGTTGTTGTGATAGTACAATTTCATCCAGTTTTCTATACATGTTCACATTACAGTGTTACAGTGTTAAAGAAGCTATGATTCTTTCCTAATTCCCTCCTGCAAATTCTTTAATTGATTCCCCTTTGTTCTTCACCCTGCTTGAATCCCATTTCACCACTTTCCTAGCTACCCCATATTCACCCCTTTAAACTGGTCAAAAATAAAATAACCCACCACTCATATGGCCAGAAATGACCCAGAATAAAGCCTTCACTATTTGTTCTCTGCATTTGCATGCAGTTTGGCATCATGCACCATTGCTGAGTGGCAGTGAATGGCTTTTCATGTCCTATGGCAAAATGTTGTCAGTTTTTGCCATCGGCCACACTAGTCTGGTTATCTCTGTGAAATGCTTCTTGAACTTGCTGCACTAAAGGAACAGTTAAAGAAGAATAAAGGCAGGACTCTGAAACATTTACTCTGACAGTCATTTAGACTGCTGAATATAACAAAATTCAACTTCCTATGTGGAGTGGTGACATAAATCCCATGACTGAAGGTTTTTTGACAATACCTTCAAGGGTTTGGTACCAGATGCATCTCTCATCATTCCTTAGTGCGATGATATATGTGTATGATATATTTAATCACCCACATAATAAAATTTGCACACAGGTATGATTTTTCATAGAGCTATATTGATTACTGCCCCAAAATGAGTATCTGAAATGACATCCATCCACACTGCTGTCACATATTTACCTAACCTTGTTTTCCTTGTTATAAGCCTGTTGTCCCTTTCCTGAGCCTTCTTTACTATTATGTCAGTCACTAATTGCTCCACACCATGTATGGTTAATAATGACAACAGACCAAAAAAAAAACATTAATGTGCCATTAAACAAAACACTCTTTAGGTGTATGTTCATCTCTCCTTGTATTCATCCCATCACTCCAACCCCTCTTTACATGTGATGGCTGGTGTCTGCAGACTGACTTGACTGCACTGATAGATAATACAAACATGTTATCTTTATTCAATAGCTTATCAGTTCTCCTGTAGTGTGCAATGTTTTAAAATAATCTGTAGGATTCTGTTTGTGTCATGTTCAGGTGATGATGGGTGAAATCTCATCTAAACTGATGTGGAAACTGTCCTTACTGTGAAAAAGAATATTGTACTCACTTTTCAGGATATCTGGCCATGCACAAATATTTAGCATATCTGCTAAGTCATAATAATAATTTCAAAAAATCTATCACCCCTTGTCATTTCTACAAAGCTGTACAAGCAATTAAACTGAGATTTGCATTGAGGCATGCAAAATAGCTACTAGTTGTACAACTGTACTAAGTAGGCATTACTGATAAAAATTGTGGAAGACACATACTTTATTATTGTAGCCATTGATTGTCACATTTGCAGTCCTGATCACATTTACTTAGCTAATGGCATTATGACACCATTTGTAAAAAAAAAAAAAAAAAAAAAAAAAAAAAAGAGAGAGAGAGAGAGAGTGATCTGGATTTAAACCCTCTTCTCATATGTGCTCTGACCAAGCGCTTCCTTCTCTTACACATTGTGTCACAGGGAAAGCTAGGCAGCAGGTGTATATCCACACTCAGTACTGTCCAGAGTTCTGGCAGCTACACATTGTTGACACTTAGCCTGTTTGTGAAGAGTGAGGCGAACCAATTGACATATTACTATTTGGTCATTTAAACAAAGAGCTGTGATTGCTCATTGCGTAACTCCATGCAAATGGGGAAGGCAATATCAGCAGTTACTTATATAATAAAACTTATGACAGGATTTCCAATACAAATTACAGTTTGAACAGCACAGTATCTGTCAGCTTTTTCTCTCATATTTTCCTAACTACTTTACAAGTTCAGTTTGAATTCATGAATTGCCTTCATCCGAGCAAATGAGATTCTCACCAATGATCCCTGTAAAGATTGGTTTAGCATGTCTTCCTATGGTTATTGGCCATTTATCCTCCATCACATAGAAATGCATTCATAAACACAGTAGAAAGGCAGGGACATGTGCTTCACTGATGAAAGACTTACTCATAGTCATGTGTGTCCTGCATCAATGCACTTGCAAATGATACATCAGTAATTGGTCCACTCTCAAGGACACTACAGAAATAAAGAGCAAGACTGCACTGTTACTTTTGGTATGACTTTATACTGATACCGGACAGTGGACATCCATAATCAGATCACACTGATATTGTCAGGATCTCTTTAAATGTATATTTGCATACTGCAATCACAAAATCAAATCTCAACTCCAGTCTTTGCAGACATGTTACCTGTGACATTATGTCACTCTCTATAAAGACCACTATAACACTCATAATCTCAGACTTCTGTAATGGTGAAAATGTTAGGTACTGTGTTCTCCAGCTGAAATAACTAGCTAGGTAAGGGTTCAAATGACACAGCAGTCAACTTGTATGTGTGCCTGTATGTGTAACTGTGTGTGTGTGTGTGTGTGTGTGTGTGTGTTTGTGGGGTCAGAAGAGCATGAGTCCATGTCCTAATGTCCTCACTCAAGTATCATTAAGAGCAAATTTCTACAGTGGTAAATGACTACACAGCAATTTCATTCAGCCCTCCCAACATTCTCTTCTCAACATACATGGATGATGTCATCCTCTATAAAGTGTACTCTGACACTGTTAAAGTCAGACTTGTGCCACGGTGCTAATATTCAGTACTGCGTTCTTCAGCTTGGGGAACTAGTTAGAGTGGGGATCTAATCTAACAGCAATCAAAATGAGTGTGTGTGTGTGTATGCTCATTCAGCTTTAGCCTGGAAATAATTTTAGATTGGCATGTGAGTCCACAGCTATGTCAGATAACTCTACAAGAGGCAGTATGTAATACTATCAAACACCATACACACTTATGCACATACCACTACTATCTTCCATCATGTAGATATTGTGATTTTGGTTTAAATGATATAATAATGACTAGGACTTTATGTGATGTTGGCCATTAGCATAGTAATGCACTATGATGATATGAGTATTTCACATGTTAATGTTGCTGTCATCCACATGTGCTATGTTGAGATGTGGCTGTATGGTAGCCCTTAAACAGTGTATTCCAATCTGTGATTTGATGTAATCTATTGATGGCCACTGCTGCCATTTGATTACATGCTCCTTCCACGACAGTTGTAGTAATGTACCTCCTGAGGACTGTTGACATGGGATGATGACATGCATATTGTTGCCTTAATAAGGCATACGTTCTTATAGTGGAGTATATCAACATTCTACACAGTTTTCATTCAACCATCACAGTGTCAATTGCGATATGGAAGAGGTATGCATGTGTATACCTACCATCATGAAATGCTATGGGACACAGAATAATATTACATCATACTAATTACATTGGTACATATGCCTTGTTCATCCTTCTGTTGTAATGTTGTTATATTCACAAACATATAACAAGTTCAGATTTACTTGCAACCATATGGAATTCATTGCATGTACAGTTGTATTGTTATTCTCAAGGACTATTCAGGTGTTCTATAGAACTGTCAGCATTTGTGTCATTAACTGTTGTGCATGAACCACATCCACCTCATTTGTAACATCTCTATATATGGTATTAGGGCTGTTACACACACATCTTTCCAATGATAAACTTATAGGCATATGTTGTGCAAGTAATGTCATGACATAAAATAGGTAGTTGTATGACTGTGTTAGAAGTTCCACTGTGTGACATGTGATGCACACCAAAGGTTGTATTTGGAGGTGTTGTCACAAATTATATTTTAACTAAATACAAAATTTTAAGGGGAATACACAGCTATGCACAGAGATGGTTGAAGATGGCAGCACACATACTCAACCAGAGGCAATAGAAAATCTGCTAGCTGACAGATTTTAATCAAATGTCACCACCCTGTCCTCACTGGTCATCATCCCAAAGTAGACATGCAAACATTACTAAACTTATTTTCTCAAGAGAATAGCTCATTTGTGTGCTCTCTAAGGCTAACAACACAGCATCAATAGACCCAGACAACATCCCAGGTTGCCTTTTCAATAACTGAAAACCTGACCTAGCAGACACAGTTGGATCCCTAATTAACTGCTGTCACCTCAGATGCTATGTTCTGGCAGAATGGTGGACAGCAACAGTCATCTGTATGAACAAGGCTGAACCATCACCCTACATAGGAAATTATAGACAAATAAGACTGACAAGCCTCATCTGTGAGGAAATGGAAAGAATCATCAAGAACCTTATCAACAAGAACATATGCAATCTCCTGGCTGTGTACCAAACTCATTTTTGATTTGTTAAGGCTTGATCTTGTCTGTTAAAACTGGTTGACTTCTTCAAGAAGGTCATCAAGGTGATGGATGAGGAAAAGGCTGTGCATTCTGCACCTTACTTGACCTGGCCACGGCATTTTACAAAATGGCATACTCTGGTATTACAGAGAAAATGTCTCAACTGGGCATAAACCCCTACGTCACCAAGTGGGTAACCAAATGGCTCACTGACAGGACACATAGTGTCAAAGTGTGTATCTTCACCACTTGTAAGAGGCCAGTGACCAGAGCAGTACCACAAGGTTTTGTACTAGGCCATTTCCTGTTTGGTACTTAATTCCCAGAAGTCAAGCCAAACTTAGGCACCTTTTGTCTGACTAACATTGTGGATGACTGCAAATTGTGGACAACCCTTGAATCCACTAACACTATTGATATACTGCCCAAAGTAAAACATTTTACACTGTGAACTTGGCATGGTAGAAGCTTGAGGTTGAGGTTGTCGTTTGAAGCTGTGTGTTTGTCATTTTGGATGGTCGGTGCGCTCGAAGATATAGATAGGGTTTCATTATCTGTGGTGCAGCGTTCTTCGGATATTTACATTGTTGTTTTGCTGAGCATTCTCTAGCGGAAGCCACTTCTTTTTTGGACCTTGTCAGAGATTTGGGATGCATGGCTAGGCTTAAAAAGGCCCTTGTAGTCATTAGCCTAGTAAACACCTATGAAACTATACAAGACTTGGAAATTTACGAATATAATTGGTTTGGTAGTCGAGGAAAGCTGTCTCTGTTTGCAGATGATATTATTTTCTACCTGATAAAACCAGACAAAGACATTTCAGTGTTGTGGAACATTTTGAGTCATTTTCATATCTTTCTTGGGATACAAAATTAATGAAGGTAAAACAAAGGCAATAGCTGCAACTTATGTACCTACACAAATATTGGTTCAACAACATCCGTATTTACAGGGATTTGATAAAATGAAGTACTTAGGAGTATGGCTTAAAAAGGATTCTAGCGTGGCAGCTAAGGATATGTGGGAAGAGACTAAACAAAAGATAAAACAAAAACTGAGAAATTGGGAGCTCTGTTATATGTTATGTGAATGTGGATAGCAAGCTACAAGCAGTTTAAAATGTTTTTAGTACCTTTAGTTTTATACACAGGTCAGGCCAGAGAAGTTGTGGATAGCAATTAATGAAGTGCTTAAGGATTTTATCTGGGAGGGGACAACGACAAGAGTCTAGTTGGATAAGCTGATGCCTCCAACTGAACAAGGCTGTTTGGGATTAACCACTGATAGAACCCATCTAATCAAAAAAGGGGAAGCCACCTCAAGCAGTAGACCCGTACTATGGCTGACCAAGTTTGCAGATGACTGCAAGCTGGGTACGGTCATCAATTCCCCAAGTTATGTGGACATCCTCCAAGAGGGTCTCACCCAAACAAATGACTGGTGCCAGAAACATGGCCTCAAGCTGAATGCCAGAAAATGCATCATCATCCCCTTTGGGGAGAGTGATGTCCCCACATATCATCACATTAGTAACTATGTTCTATGCATGCAGTCAGTCATGAGGGATTTGGGAACCCAGGTTGATAGCAATCTGACTTTTGACCCCCATGATGCTTCCATTGTATGGAAAGCATTCTATATGTCCCACCTCATAAGTAAGGGTATCTCATCCAGAGACAAAGGAGGTCATAACATTCCTGCATTCGTCTGTTATAAGACCAATTATTGAGTACAATACCCCCTTCGGCATGTACCTCGCAAAGCACATGCAGCAGCTGGAGAGACCACAGAGGTTCCTCACCAGAAGAATCCAGGGCCTCAAACATCTACCCTACACAGTTAGGCTAAAAGCCCTGTCCCTCTACTCAGTTTCATACAGACACCTCAGACGTGACCTCTGGCATACAAAGCAATCTCACACCCCGCCTTGATGGGACTGCTGCATATCCACAAGTCAAGATCCACTCGAATAACCCACACATGCAACCTCTTCCTGGTCCGTGACATCAACAGGACTTGTTGGCGGGACAGATTTGTGTCCCAGAGACTCCCCATCTGTGGAATAGACTCCCTCTCCACATCAGGCAGAGTACCTCATTATCCCTTTTCAAGCGCAACCTGGATAACTGGATGGGAAACAAAGTACACCCCTGGGATTCCACCTGTGTCCCTGCTGGACAGGGGATTTGGGTGCTGACTTGTCTAAACATGGGCTAAACTATTGGCTAGGCTTATAAGGGCCTCAGGGTCAATAGCCTAGTAACTTCCTATGATCACAAAAATAATTGTTGGCAAAGCCATGGAGACACAGTAAATGGTCATTAAACTATTATTATACCCTTTTAGAAAGCAAATACCCAAGCTAATTACAATATAGACAGCACACCCCTATCAGTATACCCAGTAGTACATGATCTGGGTACTCAGGTAGATTGTTATTGGACGTTTGACCACCATGTATCCACAGTGGTGATAAATCCTTTCTATATGGCACAACTCTTAAGTATGGGCATGGACTCCAGATCAAAAGACATTACAATTCCATTGTACTCTGCTCTCATCACACCAGTAATTGAGAACAATACACCCTTTTGCATGTACCTCACCACAGATCTGCGACATAGCATATGCATGCATATGCATGCATGTCAAGATTTCATGGCAGTATAATATTTTTACTGGCAATGTCTGGGGGACAGTGATCATGTGGCACATGTCGAGGTTTGACATATGCTTATCAAGTGTGCTCCTTTTATTATTTTGTAAGTAAACAATATCACAGTGATAGCTTCCTTGCTCATTAATGCTAGACTTTGCACTGACGTACTTTCTGTGCACATCGGCATAGTTGCATTGGCATCAGTTTCACATACTGCAGTAAAATTCATTATAACAGATCACTTCTTAGCTCACATATCAATTGCAGATGCTTCAGACAATTTCCATTGACATTACATGTGGTAGATGCATGCAATACCCAGCTATGTGTAGGGAATCTATTCATAATATTGTGTTGCTTGTACATGTTGTTATCGATATGGCCAATACCTATGTCAGCCAAGGATGCTTTAGTCAAGTGTATCAAATATGGCACAGTGAGCTCCCAAATATCTTGTCGGCCATACAGAACTATTCTTTGGAATGTATTTAAGACCTAACTTTGATAGGGTTTCTGTCTATAAACACTGAGCAGAGTGGATGAGAGTTGTTGACCACAACTGTTAGCTGAGAAATAAAAGTATCCTGTTTTTTTTTTTGATTTATACAGATTATTGTTTCTAACAATTAATATATAGCACTTTTATTGCCTGCTTTTTAGTCTTTGAGTGTATTTTATTGCTATTAACTAATCTGCACAAGTAACTGATTTTTTTGCAGTTAAAAGCATTCTGTATCTTTACAAATCTTTATCTGTTTAAAAAATTTCATTTGTGGCTTTCTCTAGTGCTTACTGTCTGTAGGCTATTGTTTTTAGCTGAAGCCTTTCTTTAACTTGGCTATATTGTGTTAATTGTCTGCTGGCTAGTGGGGGCTGGTTCTTTTGTGTTTTTGTAAAAAAAAAAAAAAGTTGTTCTTCTGGTATTTAAGCCCTAACTTTGATAGGATTTCTGTCTATACACACTGAGCAGAGTGGATGAGAGTCGTTGACCACAACTGTTAGCTAAGATATATAAGTATCCTGTTTTTTTTCGATTATTTATACAGATTATTGTTTCTAACAATTAATATATAGCACTTTTATTGCCTGCTTTTTAGTCTTTGAGTGTATTTTATTGCTATTAACTAATCTGCACAAGTAACTGATTTGTTTGCAGTTAAAAGCATTCTGTATCTTTACAAATCTTTATCTGTTTAAAAACTTTCATTTGTGGCTTTATCTAGTGCTTACTGTCTGTAGGCTATTATTTTTAGCTGAAGCCTTTCTTTAACTTGGCTAGTTTGTGTTAATTGTCTGCTCCCAGTTGGTGTCTTGCTGTTATACTTGGTGGCTTTGCAGTTGCCCGCCCCTACTGTAAATCTGATCTGTGACACTCCTCCCAGTCTAGTGTCATTAGCTCAATCTACCTAATACAGAAAGAACATTGGATAAGGCCTTCTGTTTCTCCTATTTCCCTTTCAAAAAAAAAAAAAAAACATTTTTTTTTATTTTTTTTGCCTGAATCTCCTTGTGTTCTGACTGTGCTTCTCAAACATTTTGGAAATATAGAGTATATTTCAGTGCATTTATTATAACTGTAATTGCCTTAATATTGCTACAACTCAAGTGCTCTAGGTTGCACTGCATCTGAAGTGTTTGTGTGTTTTAGCTGCTTTTCTGTATATATAGCCTTCTCTGTTTCTTTAACTAAATAAGCTCTGCAAAGTTGTTTTATTGCATTCCTGCCTGTATTCCTGAGATTTTTGCACTTTTAAAGTTTGTTTTTGCTTAGTTTAACTGGTAGGCTACACACTCAAGTGTGCTAGCTGAATTAAAGCATTTACTGTGTTTCTGTACCTAATATCTGCTACTTTGTAAAAAAAAAAAAAAGAAAGAAAAAAAACAAAAATATATCCTTGTTTCCCGCCTTTACTGAACTAGAATAGTCCAGTCTTCAGGTATTGCTGATCTCTGGGCTGTGTCATCGTTCCTGTGTTGCCCATATCCTTACTTGGATAGGAGGAAGCTTCTTTGTTCACCAGTGAGAGTGGGGAGCTCTGAGCAGCCTATCTGTCCCTTGAGGAGTGGTTCCAGCCCAGTGACTTGTAACATATAGGCCGTTTTGGGCCATTACCTATCTCTTTCTAACCCCCTGCTTTAAAGCCAGCTTTAGCGCGCTTTTGCGCTTGTAATTTAAAGTTTGTCCTGTTTGTTGCATTTACCTGTTGAGGCTACACACTCAAGTGCGCTAGCCTGTGTTACATATTTATTGCATTTTCCTGCTGTTTGTTGAAAAAAAAAAAAAAAATGATCCTTGTTTCCCGTCTTTCCTGACCTAGAGTAGTCCAAATACAGGCTTTGCTGTATTCTGGACTTTTGGAAAGTTCCTGTGTTGCCCATTTCCTTTCTTGGATAAAGGGAGGCTTCTTTGTTCACCAGTGGCAGTGGGGAGCTTAGAGCAGCCTATCAATCCCTGGAGGAGTGTTCCCGGCACAAGAATCTGGTAGTCTATTGGCCGTTTTGGGCCAATTTCTAGCTCTTTCAATTCCCCCTGTATAAAACCCGCTTTGGCATGGTTTTTGCGCTTGTTACTACTCAGCCAAGCTCCTCGTGGTCCTGCAGAGTGATGCTAGCAGCAGAGAGACTAAAAGAGCAACTGCTAACCTGATAAAAGTGTTTTTTTTTCCTGTTACTATCTGGGCGACTGTCTGATCTATCTAAACTGCAAGCATTTCTGCTTCTTGAACTGTTTTACACTGTTTAAAGTTGTTTTTGCACCTGCACTTTTAAAGTTTGTCCTGTTTGTTGCATTTACCTGTTGAGGCTACACACTCAAGTGCGCTAGCCTGTGTTACACATTTATTGCATTTTCCTGCTGTTTGTTGCAAAAAAAAAAAAAATTATCCTTGTTTCCCGTCTTTCCTGACCTAGAGTAGTCCAAATACAGGCTTTGCTGTATTCTGGACTTTTGGAAAGTTCCTGTGTTGCCCATTTCCTTTATTGGATAAAGGGAGACTTCTTTGTTCACCAGTGGCAGTGGGGAGCTTAGAGCAGCCTATCTATCCCTGGAGGAGTGTTCCCAGCACAAGAATCTGGTTGTCTATTGGTCGTTTTGGGCCAATTTCTAGCTCTTTCAAGTCCCCCTATATAAAACCCGCTTTGGTGCGGCTTTGCGCGATTTTGCGCATAGCGCAGCATCGGGCAGCTCCGCTTAATTGGGTTTAAACCATTCTCGGCTCCACAAAGTCTGCTCTTCACTTTTTCCTTTAGAACTGATCTAGTTCTCATAATAAACACCCTATTCCTACTCTAAAGCCTGGCACTTGCTCACTAATGCAATTATATAAGTCAGCACTAAAAAATTAAAAGCACTACACCCTCACAAACTCCCCTTGAGTACCTTGTTCCCCACTGGCCCTTTTTTTCAATTATAAAGGAATTCCCAATACTATTCTAGCATGTCCAAAGGTCAGTTGTCAATCTCCTCTCTGGTCTAGCTGGTGAATCTGGGAATCTTGAGGCAATGTTACAACTGCCTCATGTACACAGACATCCCTCTCCTCCTCCCAACAAATTCCAACACATGTGAGAGATGCAACCATATAGCCAAACTGGAGGCTAAGCTCTCTCAACTCAGTACTGGCGTAACCAGTCAGGAGGAGAAGGAAACCACATTAACTACAATTCCAGTCTCACATAGACCTACCACGTCAGCAAACCAAACACATAAACACACAAAAACATACTCGGAGGCTCTAAATAAAAATCTGCCTAAGCAGCAGAGACCTCTAAAGCAGACACCCAAGCAACTGCTACCCCAAACCAAAACACGTGCAACACATAGCTCACAAAGCCAGTGTGCTGAACAGTCACAGCCCTTAAGGCTAAACAACACACCTGATACACTTGTAATAGTTGACTCTATCGTCAGTCACACTGACGTCCCACTCACCAGGCTGAACAAGGAGAAGGTCATGGTGAGCTGCCTGTCGGGTGCTAGGATCCGCCACATAACACAAGCACTCAGGTCACTCCAAGGCAAGTACAAATATGACTCAGTCATTGTCCATGCTGGTGTGAATGAGCTGAGACGTACCTCCCTGGACTACATGAAAAGAGACATAGAGGAGCTCTCTGAGCATGTAGCCCAGGCCGGTATGACCCTGACCTTGAGTAGCATCTTACCCTCACCAAGAATGATGCCACAATATGAAGACAAGATGATCAATTTCAACAACTGGCTTAAGTATTGGTGTCATTTAAAGGGGATCCAATGCCTGTCAGCCTGGGATGACATGCTCGACAAGCCACGATGCTTCACTAGGGACAGCTTGCACCTGTCACCCCTGGGCTTTCGGATATTGGCAAAGGCTCTTGCCACCCCCATAGTGCCTTTTTTAGGCAAGGCTCAAAAGACAAACCCACCTCCATAGGTATCACAAGGGATAAGAAACTAAGAGTAATGCTACTCAATGCCAGAAGTCTAAACCTCAAGATGCACGCACTCGAAACTCTCCTTAGCATGGAGAACATCGATATCTGTGCAGTAACAGAAACCTGGTTCAAGGCTCCCGAGAGCACCCCAGCACTACCAGGTTATACCTCATACCATGCTTTTCAGCCCCAAAACTTGGACTGAACCACAAAAGGAGGGGGAGTATCAATATTCATCAAAGATACCCACACCTCCAGGTTGGTGGCACAGCATGAAGCATCAGAGACTATCCATGTGCAACTAACAGTGGGTAAAACTTCCTTCGAGTTTATAGCCTGCTACAGACCACCCTCCTGAAGCCAGGAACCCCACTCGGCCTTCCTGAGAACACTGGAAAATATGAAGGTCTCTCCAAACACCATTATATTGGGCAACTTCAACTACCCAAACATAGACTGGGAGCATTACTCTAGCTCCAACACCCTATCCCAAAGGTTCCTAGAATTTATAAACTCAAATGTTATGGAACAACTTGTTACCACTCCCACAAGAGGGGAAAACATACTGGACCTGATCATCACCAATATGGGGGCTCTATGCTCCAGATCAGAAGTGTATCCCTCACTGGTAAGATCAGACCATAAACTAATCTCACTGGATATTCACATCCCGACCCCACCCCCTGCCCAGAAAACCACAGTGAAAAACTTCTCTAAAGCAAATTTCACACTCCTCAAAACCTAGGTGGAATCCTTCAAAGCCCCCGAGCCTGTGGAAAATATGGCCCAGACCGCAGAATCCTTTATAAATGCATTCTATGAACACCTTCAGGAATGCATGGATCATGCAATCCCAAATAAAACCAAGACCCAATCGTCCAAAGGCAGGCGTCCTGTCTGGTGGACCCCAGCCATAAACAAACTATACAATAGAAGGAGGAAGCTACTACATGATAGAGCAAAATCCCAAAAAGGGAAGGCATCTCTGATCAGTATTAGCAAAAAACTACGGGCACTCATAAAATCGTCTAAGGCCAGCTTAAAGAGAAAAATTGCACAGGACACTAAGGATAATCACAAGGCTTTCTTTAGTTATGTTAGGAACCTGTGTGAGAATTCCAAGATATGCTCAGAATTAGTCCAAAATGACAAAAAATACACCAAACCCACAGACATTGCCAACATCCTAGCTGACAGGTTCAGCACAAACTTCTCCCCCCCCCTCTCCACCAAAAGGGAAAATATTTATCCCAGCAGAGTGTTGCTCCCCTGACATCTCAGATGCTCAGGTAAGAGCCGCCCTCTCCAAAGTAAAAAACACATCATCAATGGGACCAGACGGTGTCCTGGGCTGCGTCCTACATGAACTCCAAGAAAAGCTAAACCCAAACATAAAACGACTGTTCAATCTCAGCCTTACTACAGGATATGTACCCATAGAATGGGGTACAGCAACAGTGGTCCCTCTCCACAAAGGTGGTGCCTCAACGGATCCTGGAAACTATCACCCCATAAGCCTGACTAGCTTGGTCTGCAAAGCTATGGAAAGGATCATCGTGGACCTCATAAATAAAGATATTGGGGACCTACAGACACTGGATCCTACCCAGTTTGGCTTTGTTAAGGGCAGATCCTGCCTCTTAAACCTGGTCGATTTCTTTGAAATAGTCACCAAGGCCATTGACGAGGGGAAGGTGGTCCACACAGCCTACCTGGACCTCACAAAAGCCTTCGATACAATACCCCACTCGGGCATTATAGATAAGCTCACCAGCTTAAATATAAACCCCTATGTCACTAGATGGGTTGCAAACTGTCTCAAGGACAGAACCCACATGGTTAGAATTGCTGGAGCCATGTCAGACTCCAAACCAGTTACAAGTGGTGTCCCAAAAGGCTCAGTCCTGGGACCTCTCTTGTTTGGTATATATTTCTCAGAGATACAGACCAACACGGAAGGACTGTGGCTGACCAAGTTCACAGATGACTGCAAACTAGGCGCCATAATCGACTCTCCAGCCGACAAAAGCATCCTACAAAAGGGCCTCATAGAAACAGACAACTGGTGCCAGAGCCATGGCCTCAAGCTAAATGCCAAAAAGTGTATAGTCATCCCCTTTGGCAAAAACAAAGTGCCCACAAATTACCACATAGGTGGTAATCCATTAAGTACAGAAGAAGTAATTAGGGACCTGGGGACCCAAGTTGATAGCAATCTCTCATTTGAAAGCCATGTGGCCAAAGTGGTTAGAAAAACATTTTATATAGCCCACCTAATCATGAAGGGATTCACATCTAGATCAGGGGAGGTCATCGTGCCTCTTTACTCATCCCTCATCAGGCCCATAATTGAGTACAATGCCCCTTTTGGGATGTACCTTACCAGACACCTGCAGCAACTGGAAAGACCCCAAAAGTACCTCACCAAGAGGATCAAAGGGCTCAAACAGATGCCATATGCTGCCCGGTTAAAGAAACTCCAGCTCTACTCAGTGGCATACCGCCTGCTCAGAGGCAATCTGTGCCTGACGTATAAAGCCATGTCCAACCCAGAATTAATGGACATGCTGCACCTCAGAAAATCCAAATCCCATCGAGCTACACGCTCAAGAGACTTGAACCTCAGTACTGAAATAAATAGGACATGCTGGAGGGACATATTCATAACCCAGAGGCTCCCTTCAATCTGGAATAAAATCCCAGTCCAGGTTAGGCAGAGTCCCTCATTGAGTCTCTTCAAGAGGAATCTTGATGAGTGGATGGGAGATCATAGGTTTACCCAGGGTATCACTTCTGTGTCACTGTTAGACAGAGGCACAGTATACTAACCTCGAAAAGGGGCATAGCAAAATTCATTTAAAATGGGTGGCGAAAGCCAAATACACTCCGGCTAGGCTTATAAATGCCCTAGGGCAGATAGCCTAGTATGAACATATGAACCTATGAACCTATGTATACCAGTTAAGATTTGACAGTGCATATTTCCCTTCAAGGTGTTCTACAAGATTCACGTGAGATACGCCTTTCTCTGTTGCATCCAGCAAATACACAGATCATTGACAAGATTGATGGCATGAGTTTGATTCTTGCAGGTGTGGCTTGTGGCTTATGTGTCATGCAAACTTCTCAACTGGCTAGGATTGCCCTTACTTCAACTACAGGTTTAGCACTGTCACTCTTAACCACTCCAAAAGTAGGTAATTTTTGAAGAAAGGGTGGTGAATTCCTCTTACAGACTATTGACATTCATTACAGTTGTACACATTTGTTCCTGCAGAACATGTATAATACGTTAAACTCACATATTCTGTAAATGTCACAGATTGATGGCGTTAATATTTTAAAATTGTCCCTATTGTGTCTGCTTCCATCTTCAGTTGTCCGTGAGTCTGTTGCTATGTGTCCATGATTGGTTAAGAGATGTGCTGGCATTTCAGTCATATTCAAGAAAGTCATTTTGCAGAACTTCCCAATATGCACGTACCCCTTATTATGTATACTGTGCATACTAAATGTCCTCTTCAGTGAGCATGTCAGTGAAGTTCATATCACAGCCATTCATCTCCATTAACATGTAACCTTGTGTGACCATCACATAAATATACTATCCTGCATGATGATATAAATATACTCACACAGGAGGTGTAAAAGCAGGACATACTGTGCTAAATTCATTACGTGCTTAATGTTACGCTCCTGACTTGTCTTAGAAGTCTACATAGTTTTACATATTGTACACTGCCATACTTATCATGCCCTCTTCCTCTTTCTTCATCCTTATCATTCATGTCTGCACCCATTTTTATCAGCAAACTTATGTTACAATTGTATTTGCCCTTGCTGGTGATCCCCCATCTATTATTTCATTATTTCATTCTGCAAATAATTGTTGTTGTGCACATTATACTGGTTACTCTTTTCTTTAATGTGTTAATACTGCTGTTATTGCAGTATTTTTACCCCAGTAATCGTTGTGGCTGTCCACACAATCTCAACGAGCAGGGTTGCCTGTTGTCAAACTTATACGAATCTTCTTTCTGCATTCTTGCTGCTCTGTGTGGTTTGCTGGCCAAAAAACATCACTTGTATTTGTGAAGCGAGAGAAGCAGCATTAATATGTGATTAGCACTACCGCTCATTGCGCTAACACGTAAATTCTGTGTAGGCTTCACACAAAGCCAATAGTGAGTTTATTGAATTCCCACGCCTGAGTATTTTTTTTTTTTGAAAATTTGCATGTGAGATTCAAACTGAATATCTGGTGGGCTGAATTTCATATAGTTTAGTGACTACTACAGATAACATTGAGTCACTAGACTGATTACAAGATTTTGCAGTAACTACTTGATTTTGATATTGAGATCATAACATTCTTGTTGGAGTGGTTGTAGGATAATTTGATTTATATAGGTTATTGTGCATTATGAGTTGGAAATATGCTATGGCACTGAAGCATACTGTGAGCCAAGGGAAAATCTGACATTTTTTTAGATATTTCTCCCTTGCAAATACCAAATTATTTCAGGTAACTGCAGATAATTATGTAACTGAACTAGAAAAAGGTTGTTCATATGTAATATATAAGGGCTAACAATTACTGTGGGAATTTAAGGCTATGCTTCCTAAAAATCTTACAAATCAATAACCTAGAAAGCAACTATAAACCTATCACTGATTTTTTTTTTGAGTTGCATAGATCATTTATGAGAGGCAAGGATGTCTGTGTCATTAAAATTCTCAGGCAAGAGATAGTCTGCTGAGAGAATCAGAAATGATAATGGGCAGGATTCACGAAGGCTTGCACAGAGTGTAAGAGATGTGCAACACTCCATGCAAGCCTCGCGATCCAGGAACAGCCCTAAGCTCCGTGTAAGAGACCAGCTAAAACGTCTCTTACACGGACTGGGCGTGGACATGCTAAATACCTCACTTGCATCCGAAAGGTATGCAAATGAGGTATATTAGCGATCCACGAAGCAGAAACCAGTCCGTGTAGGAGACGTTTTAGCTGCAGAAATGTACTCAGTTGACAACTGAGTACATTTCTGCAAATTCCACAACGGAGCGATGTCAGCTCCAAAAAAAGGTTGCATATGACTCAGGCAGCATGCCAATGGCCAAATATGTGGCCATTGGCAATACAACCCGATGGCAAAATGATAAAATTATAATTTTTTTTTAACCAGCGCAGCCCAGCGCAAACGGGCTGCGCTGTATAAAACATAAAAAAGAAGGTTATAAACCCACAAATGTGGATTTCATGCAATACATGGAATGACAATGCAGGGACCAGCAGACCAAAACCAACATGGCCACCGTGTAGTGGTTGCTAAGGGGGAAAGCTGAGTCTAAGACATGTAACTAAGCATTAGTAGGCAATCTCATGTAAATGAGGGTTTGGATACTGAATCTCACAGTCACATAGCAAATGAACACAGTCTGGGTAGTGTAAGAGATACATAAGGGGGAGGAATAGAGTAGGAGATAGGTGACATCACAGGGGGGAATGGTAGAAAGAAATGCAGTTCATTGGAGGCCAGTGTAACATGACAGATGACAGGCACAGATCATGGAAAGAGGTGTGCCACTAGATAAGTCATGGAAAGTCAAGAAATGGAAGGTGTACACTGTTACTTACACCAAAGTTTCTTGCTGGGCGTGCATGCGCACGTGTGAGCGCCATGAAGCGCGAGTAGGACAGTGTGCACGCGTGTAAGGCAGTGTGAGCATGTGGGAGCGTGTTGGGAGATGTTTAACACTGTTTGTGCTGGTGTGCGCGCGTGTAGGGCAGGCTGAGTATGTTAGCGGATGTTGGCAGATGTGTAACAGTGTTTGCGCGGGTGTATGCGCGTTTTAACCCGAATAAGTAGATTCTGAACCGTGTAAGCACGTGTGCGCGCGTGTAAGCCACTGTGAGCGTGTTTCAGATAGCATGCACGTTGCTCCCCCCTGAGGAAACAGAGAGGAAAAAGGAAGCAACAGAATTAATAGGAAGCTAGCAGGGATAACTGCTGAAGCTAGCAGGTGAAAACAATTAGAAGCAGGCAATTACACAGGCAGAATAGTAGCCCAGCCCAGCACTTAAAACTCTACAAACAGTAGGGCAGGATGTTTCCATTAAGAGACACTGCAAGACAGGAGTAAGCTAATAGAAGTGAAAACTGAAAAAGCTTCACTCAGAGCAGAAATGTTAGGGGCTGCCATAGCTGTCATAATGAGACATAGGCGACTTGCTGAGGGTGGTGACAATGCAGATGGTGCCAGACAACCCACAGTGAGGAGACGGAGAAGAGTGTACAGGCCCAGGGTCACCTACCATGGGTTACATGAGCTGGGGATAGTAGAGCGCTATAGAGTGGACAGAGAGCTCCTGCAGCAAATTGTTGAGCTGTGCAGGCCACGCCTCACACACAGAACCAACAGAGGGGAACCCATCCCAGTGGAAACCAAGGTATGTGTTGGCCTAAGAATACTAGCAACAGGTACCTTCCAGAGACCAACTGGCGATATGATGGGGATATCACAGGCATCAGCCTCCAGGGTACTACACCAGTTCCTGGATGCCATGTCAGCACATGTCGGTGATCATGTATATTTCCCCAATGCCCGTGAGGTATTGGCCAGCAATATGCGTCTCTTCCAGCAAATAGCGGAATACCCTGAGGTACTGGGTGCAATAGACTGCACGCACATACGCATCAAAGCACCAGCCGGTGAGCGGGGTAGGGCCTACATTAACCGCAAGGGCTTCCCCTCCATCAACTGCCAGGTCATGTGTGATGCCCAGGGCATAATAATGAATGTGTGTGCTGGCTGCCCTGGGAGTTATCACGATTCCGACATCTGGCATTTGACGCAGCTGTACCAGACATTTGCCAATGGGGACATCCCACACGGACACCTAGTGGGGGATGCAGGTTATGCACTGGAGCTGTGGCTGATGACACCCATCAGAAACGCACACACACCTGAACAGGAACACCATAATGAGGCACACGCACAAACACGTAATGTAATAGAGCGTGTGTTTGGGCTGCTCAAGTCACGGTTCCGGTGTCTGGACTCATCTGGTGGAGCCTTGCAGTACACACCAACTACATGTACCCAAATTGTCATGGTATGTGCTATGCTACATAATATGATCTTGCGAAAACAGCTGCAGCAGGACCAGCACAGGGCCGGGCCAAACAGCCCCCCACCATTGCCAAGGCCATCACAGGCAGAGCGTGACTCGGAGGAGGAACAACCTGAGCCTGCCCCAGTAGGCAGAAGGAGGCATGCCCAGTATGCCCTGGCCTTGGCAAAGAGGCAATGTATAGCACATACACTGGCTCAGTAGGAACCCTGGGAATGATACCCCTCTCTGACTCACTCATATAGTAACAGGGATGCCTAACATGACACAACCTGCTCTCAAACATGTACAGGGAGTGTAGTATGTGCATCCGACAGAGGCAGCCCTGCAGCACCACCTGAGGCATGATTGCCATGTGTTAAGCAATGTAACACCATCTAGTATATGCAAACATGAAGACCCTGCCTAACATCTCACCCTCACCGAGCGTGATGCCACACTATGAAGACAAGAGGATCAAGTACAATAATTGGCTGAAGTAATGCGGTCAGTCAAAGGGGAGCCAATGTGTTACAGGCTGGGAAGATATGCGGAGCTTGACATGATGCACCACCTGCTAGGGGTGGCATGCACCTATCATGCCATGCCCCATGGATACCGGCAAAGGCTGTCAGTACCCACAGCATGCCCTGAATAGGTAAGTCTCAAAACACAAACCCACCTTCATAGGTTCTACAAGGGATA
Organism: Protopterus annectens; assembly: GCF_019279795.1. Classification (NCBI taxonomy): domain Eukaryota; kingdom Metazoa; phylum Chordata; order Ceratodontiformes; family Protopteridae; genus Protopterus; species Protopterus annectens. The sequence goes on along the minus strand of NC_056741.1, from coordinate 570,801,611 downwards.
GGAACCTAGATGTAATACTATCCCATGACAGATGTATAAACAGCAAGATGTGTGCAGTGTAAACGCACACAGTAAGGAGAATGTAGATACCAGTCCTGTAATAGAGAACTGGGCAAGGCTCACATCAGCACCCTAACACTACCAGGTCACACCTCATACTGTGCTGTACAGCCGCAAAACATGGAACAAGCTACAAAAGGAGGGTGACTAGCAAGAAATGGGAAGGATAACCACACCCCCCATGTTGGTACCACAACAAGAAGCAGCGTGGAATAGCCATGGTCAAATACCAATGGCTAAAACTGCCTCGCAGTATATAGCCTGCTGCAGACTACTGTCCTAATACCAGGAACAGCACCTGGCCTATGTCGGAATACATGAATATATCAAGCCCCCCAAACCACATTATATTGCTTGACTGAAAATACCCAGACATACACCGGTAGCATTGTACTAGCACCAACACAGTAGGAGAAAATTACCCAGATTCCATAAACCAAAATGCCCAGGAACAATGTACTACTCCCACAAGAGGGTAAGCATACTGGATGTGATAATCAGCAACATGTGTACTGGATGGCAAGATGAGAAGTGTACCCTTCACTGGTAAGACCAGACCATAGAGTAATCACACTGGATATACACACCCTGACCCCAGTCCCTGGCCAGAATACCACAGTGAAAAACATGTGTAAAGTATAGGTTGCAGCCCTCAAAACCGATGTTGAATCCACAAAAGGCCCTGTGCAAGTGCAGAATATGGGACACACCACAGAACATGTTATACAGGCATTCCATGAACACAGCCAGGAATGCTTGGAGTATGCAATCACAAATAACAACAACACACAATGCCATACACGCAGGCATCTGGCATGCTGGCCTCCAGCCATTACCAAACCATGCAAGAGAATGAGGAAGTTACTACATGATAGAGCAAACATAAAAAGGGAAGTAATCACTGACCAGTAGTATGGCAACAACATATGTCCACACATACAATTCACTAAGTCCAGCCACAACAAGTATAATCTGTGAATCCAGAGGCAATGTGATGCCAGTACCAAGTACACAGACAACCACAACACCCCCCAATAAATACAAACATATGTGATAGATGCATCCATGTATCCAAACCAGAGGTTGAGCTCCAACAACTCAGTACTGTCAACACTAGTCAGGAGGAGAAGGTAACCACATACACCACAAACCCAGTCCCACATAGACCTACCACAACTGTAAACCAAACACATAAACACAGACAAATATTCCCGGAGGCCTTAATTACAAACACACCACACCAACAGAAGCCTCCAAAGTAGATCACAAGCAACCACAACCTTCAAACATAGCACATGCAACGAATAGTATGCAAAGCTGGTGTGCCAAACAGTCACAGGAGAAACAACATGCCTGATACAGTCGTAATAGGTGTCTGTATAGGCAGACACACAGCTGTCCCACTCACCAGACTGAACAAGGGAAAGGGTAGAGTAAGCTGCTTGTAGGCTGCCACAAAATGCCACTTAACACAAGTACGCAGGTCACCCCAAAGCAAGTAGAAATATGATGCACTCAATGTCCATGCTGGTGTGAATTACCTGAGATGTACCTCCCTGGTCAACATCAAATGAGACATGGATGGTCCCTCCGAGTATGTACCCCAGGCGGGATGACACTGGCTGTGTGCAGCATCCAACCCTCACCAAGAATGATGCCACAGTACAAACACAGAATGCTCATGTTTAACAGCTGGCACAGTTACAGCTGTCAGTCCAAGAGGGTCTAATGTGTGTCTGCTTGAGATGTCAAGCATGATAAGCCATGCTGCTGTTACAGGGATGGCTGTCAGCTGTTACCCGTGCGTCTGGATACTGGATAAGGCCTTTGCCGCCTCCATAGAGCCATGTAGGCAAGGCCAAAAGACTACCCACCACCCTAGAAAACATAAGTGGTAGGAAACATAAGGGTAATGCTGACCAATGCCAGATGTGTAAACTGCAATATGCATGCCCTGAGGCACTTCCCATTATGGAGAACATTGATGTCTGTCCAGTGACAGAAGCCTGCTGCAAGCCTAGTGATAGCACACCAGCACTACTAGGTTATACCACATATCATGTGTTATGGCCCCAACACCTGCACCAAGACATCAAAGGAGGGGGAGTATCCATATGCAGCACAGACACCCATATTGCCAGGTAACTGACAATGCACAAAGCAGTGGACACCACCCATGTGCACATAACTGTAGTCAAAACTGCTGTACAGTCTGTAGCATGCGACAGACCACCCTCTCACACACAAGAACTCCACCCAGACATCCAAAGACACTGGACAGTATGAATGTCCCACCAAATACCAGACAAGGTACACACAAAGTACCACATAGGTGTCAAACCATTATGTATGCAAGGAGTAATCAGGGACCTAGGGACACAGGTCGACATTAATCTGTCATGTGACAGCCACAATGCCAATGTGGCTATGAAGACTGTTGATACTGGACGCCGTATCATGAAAGGATTCACATCAACATCAACAGAGGTCACTGTGCCGCTGTACTGTTCCCTTATCAGACCCATAATCTAGTACAATGACTCATATGGGATGTACCGTACGTGACACCTGCAGTGATTCGGAAGACCTCATAGTTACCCCACCAACAGGATAAAGGGTGTGAAATATATGTCATATGCTGCCTGGCTGGAGACACCCCAGCTGACTGCAGTCACACACTGCCTACACAGACGCATTGTATGTCTGTTGTACAAGGCCATGTCCAACACAGGAGTAATGGACATGCTACACCACAGGAAATCAAAGCCATTGGAGCTGTGAGAGTCACAGATGTCAACCTCAACACATAATGAAATAAGATGTGCTGGAGGGACAGATACATAACCCATAGGCTCCCCACACCCAGAAACAGGATCCCAATCCATGGTAGGCAGAGCCCCTCACTGACACCCCTCAACAGGAATATTGCCAAGTGGATGGATGACCGTACATGTATACTGGGGGTCCCCACTGTGTCACGACCAGACAGAGGCACAGTGAAGAACCTCATAAATGGCCATAATTGAACATAGCAAGGGGTGGCGAAAGACACACACACTCTAGCTAGGCTTACTAATGGCCTAGGGTGTCTAGCCTGCTATGAACCCATGAACCTATGAAGATACAAAACATACAGGACACTAAGGATAATCACAAGGCTTACCCAACTGATGGTAGGAACCATGTTGGGCATCCACAGATATGCTCCGAATCACACAGATATTACAAACAACATACCAAAGACACACACATATTGCTAACATACAACCTGTCAGGTGCAGTGCAAACACCCCCCCCCGAGTGCAAAATACCTATCCCAGCAGATGGTCCCCTGACATTGCAGATGCTGAGGTAACAGCCATCATCTGCAAAGCAGAACACACAGCAACAAAGGTATGTGATGGTGTCCTGTGCTGAGGCCAACATGGACCCCAAGAATAATGGAATGCAAAATCACACTACTGGCCAATGTCAGCCTTACCACAGGATATGTACCCAAAGAGCAGTGTACAACAACAGTGGTCCATCACAACAAAGGTGTTGCCTGAATGGATACTCCAAACTACCACCCCAGGATCCTGACAAGCTTGTTCTGCACAGCTATGGAAAGGATCAGTATGTACCGCAGACAGAAGGCTAATGTGGACCTACTGATACTGGACCCTACACACTGTGGCTGTTGTAACTGCAGAACCGGCCCTTAAACATGTCTGACCCATTTGAAGCAGTCATTAAGGTCATTGATGAGGGCTATGTGGTCTACACAGCGTAGCTGGACCGTGCACATGCTTCTAGACAATACCGTACGTGTTCAGTATGGATATGTTCACCAGCTTAAATATACACCCCTATGTCAGTAGAGGGGTTGCAAAGCAGACCAAGGACAGAACTGACATGGTCAGACATGCCGCATCCATGTCAGACTACAAAGCGGATATGAGTGGCATCCCACAAGGCCTGGTCTTGGCCCCCCCACCCCCATTCTGTATACATGTCCCATAGGTATAGGCCAACATGGAAGGACTGTGACTGAGCATGTATGCAGAGGAGTACAAACAGCCCACCATATCCGACCCCCAGCTGACACAAGCAACCCACAAAAGGGCCACCTACAAACAGACAACTGTAGCCATAGCCATGTCAGCAAGCTGATTGCAGAACTGTGTATAGACAACCACCGTGGATATACAGTAAGTGCCCACAAATTACCACACAGGTGTTAACCCATGAGGTACCTAACATGTAATGTGAGACCTGGGTACAAAAGGTGATAAATATCCTGCACTGGACAAACATGTGGCTGTAGTGTTCGCAGAAACATGTACCATATACCCACCCAAACATGAAGGCTGGCAGATGTAGATAAGGGGAACTCACTGTGGCTCTGCAGCCATCCTCCATCAGCATCACAACTGACTGCAATAGCCCCTGTGGGATATACTGCAGCAGACACCTCCATCAACTGTAAAGTCCACAACAGTACCCCACCAGGGGTAGCAAAGAGCATGAACAGATGCCATGTGTTGCCTGAGTAAACAAACTGCAGCCCCACACACCGCCATCCTTCCCAGCTACAGGAAAGCTGTGCCTGATGTATGAAGCCATGTCCAACCTGGAATGAATGAACATGTTGCACCTTGTACAATCTGAATGGCAGTGAGCTATGCACATGAGAGACCTGAACCCCAGCACTGACATACATAGGACAAGTTGTACAGAATGATCCATAACACAGAAGGCACCCCCACACTTCAGTAAACTCCTGGTACAGGTCAGCCAGAGAGCCACATATCGACACCCCTCAAGAGGCATCCTGATGAGTGTATGGGAGATGGTAGGCTACCCTGGGTATCACTGTTATGTCAGAGGTAGACGGAGGCACAGTATACCAACCATGACATATGTAATGGCAAACTCCAGTTACAATGTGTGTCGAAGGACAAACACACCCTGTGACTAGCATCAGAAATGGCCTAGGGAACATCGCTAGTGTTTGCCAATGTCCACCCATGTTGTGGAATACACTAGCAATGTTGGACGAGCCTGGTGTAGGTAGTCCATATCTGAACATATTGCAACATGGTCATATGTGCACAACTGGCCCCTACCCAGTCTGTTGTGCTCACTATGAAGATGTCAAGCAGTCATAGGACTAAAGCCCAGGATACTGTCCACCACAGTGAAAGTACTGAACCAGTACACTATACGGTACTACAGTGTTAGGTCATTATGAAAGTATGTTGAGAACTGTCTGCAAAGTATCCCATGCAATCCCTGCAGGCACAGTATAATCCCTGTTGTGGCAGACACAAAGCAGTTGGCCAGTTAGTACACAACATGACACCCAACACACAACCATAAACATGAGATATTGTTGAAGTTCACACACACCCAAATATGTGGTGGACTTCAGAGTGCAACATATGGAAAGCTCACACTGGGCATGCTCGCACACTTTGATAAATGATGCATATGTCAGACAACATGCCATGGAAAGGCTGAACTGGGCATGCTCACACACTTAGGCCATATCTCCGTTTAGCAGTTGGCCACACATGTCTGGTATTTGTATGTGTCAGTCCAGGAACCAACCACAACACAGCAATCAGCCCAGTGCACACAGTAAATGACTACAGAGACATAAGTGATATAGTGGATCACCGACATATGCAAACATCTTCCACAGATACACAAGTTGGTCATAGGAACAGGGAATGCTATGGCAATAAAGACCTGCAAACAGTAGAACAGCACAACAAATATTGTGCATCCGACAATTGAACATATGGGTGTAGAGGTCAATACTAGGCTTGTTGCCCTAGGGAATGACAGCTCAGCCAGAGTGTGCTTGGCATTTGCATCCCCAGGATAGTAGGCTACTGTGCCACTGTAAAGTAGGTCACAGAAGGCAACATGTGAGGCTAGTGAGCTGTGCCTCTGTCAAGCAGGGGCACCGTGGAGGTCCCAGGGATTGAATGTGCTAAGCCACAGCCATGTTGTCAGTGTGTGCTGTGAGAGGGTTGCTGAGGATCTCTGACAGTAGGTGTCCGTCAATAACAGACTGAGGGGAGCCCTATCTGCATTCTCTGGACGATTCCACTGTCAACACTGTGTTGTAATGAGTATGTGTGAATGAAGTGCCGTGCTGGAACTGTTCACAGATGTCCTCCCTCTGTGGGCTACAGCTCTGCAATGTATTAGGTCACTCTGTCTGTTGTATGGCGCATATATGGCTGGTGTACAGCTGACAGGTGTCTTGTGGTGGAGCAGTCGTGGGTATATGTGGGATAGCATGACCAATGCAAACCGTACACATGCTCATAGAATGCAATTGTCAAGGATTATGCTGAGTGGCCAGTATAGTCCTCCAGCATGGGTCCTCTGAAGTCGTCCACCCCAGTCTACACAAGTGTGGAGTCTGCTTGTGCTTAATACAGTTTGTGTGCAGTGACAACCTTGCCTGGGGGTGGAGATGGGATATGGATGTCCAGGGAAAGGTGGGTATGGTCAGATATCAACAATGGTGGTCTACCTCTGGTGTGGAACAGTGAGTACCCAAGTTGCAGATGGACAGGTGCAATATGTATTCCCCCATGTGGCTGTGGTGTGTGGTTCTGCCATAGCACATGGACCCACAAATTGTAGTGGCTGTAGGGTAAAGTGGTAGAGGCCTGAGTAGTTCTCACACACAATATGCCTGTACCTGATGTTAACAACTGGAATGGTGTATGTGAACACCTGCATATCCTGGCACTGTTCCCAGGAAAGCTAAGTGTGTGTCCTGGATGTGGGTGTGGTGTTCTGGACTGGTTGTGTTGTGTGTTACAGGTCCTGTGGTCCCAAAGCATGGTATAGAACATAACCTGCCAGTGCGATGTGCATATCTGACCCTGACGTAGGTGGCTGCAAATACATATATATGCTATCCCCCACCTGACAGGTAGTACTACATCTACATACCTCTGTAGAAATAAAGATGTCAGCACCCTATAAATACTACAGGTGCAGAACAGATGCCCAGTTATTCGGATAGTGCGCTCTGCTAATGCGTCTCCCTCAAGTGTCATAATATAGTTAGGTAGGGGTTTGAATCCTGCAAATGCTCAGTGTGTGTGTGTGGGTGAGTGGGGTTTGTGTGTGTGAAAGGCTGTGAGAGGGAAATGTCTCTTTTGGCAACTGGGAAAACACACTACAGGCTGCACATTCCCCTTTCTAAACACTGATGATGTCAGCACCCTATAAGTACAGCAGGAGAAGGGAAACCTCCCAGTAATGTGAATAGCGCGCTCCGCTAATGCGTCTGTCTTGAGTGTCATAACATAGTTAGGTAGGGGTTTGAATCCTGTACATGCTCAGTGTGTGTGGAGGGGGTTAGTGTGTGTTCAAGACTGTTTGAAAGAAGTATCCCTTTTGCCAACTAGGAGAATACACTACAGGATGCACATTCCCCTTTCTAAACACTGATGATGTCAGCACCCTATAAGTACAGCAGGAGAAGGGAAGCCTCCCAGTAATGCGAATAGCGCACTCTGCTAATGCGTCTCTCGAAAGTGTCGTAATGTAGTTAGGTAGGAGTTTGAAACCTGTAAATGGCATGTGTGTGTGTTTGGATGTGGGGAGTTTGTGTGTGTGCATTTCCGTATGAAAAACATGTTAGTTTTGGCAATCAGGAGATCACACTACCTGATGCACATTACCCTTTCAAAATACTGATGTTGTCAGCACCCTATAAGTACAGCCAGAGAAGAGGAACTATCTAGTAATCTGAATAGTGCGCTTTGCTAATGCGTCTCACTCATGTGTCATAACTTAGTTAGGTAGGGGAATGAATCCTGCAAATGGCAAGTGTGCGTGTGTGTGGGGTAGTAGGGTGTGTGTAAATGCAAGTGTGAGAGAACAGATCCTTTTGGCAAATACTACAATACACCAGATGCTGCATATTCCCCCAGTAAACACAGGGGATGTCACCACACTATCAGCACAGCCAAACAGGGCTAGTTGGCTAGTAATGCCAATAGTGCGCTCTGCTACTGTGTCTATTACCATTGTCAGAGTACAGATAGGTATGTTTTGGTAACCCACAACTGCCACGTGTGGTTATGTCACACAGTATGACCTTGTGTGGGTCTTTGTACATAACAATGCATGCCATTGCCTAGACCAGCAATGGCATTGCACACATGATGTATGTGTGACACATACACATAAATACCTGTGACCTGCAGTAGTTACCATGTCTCACGCATGGCTCGAGTGGATAAATGGTATTTGCAATGTATACCAATATGACTGTGTCTTACTGTGCAGGGTCCGCACGTGGTATGTCTCTATACAGTGTGGGTGTATATGGCAAAATACCTACAGCAGGGGATACACATCTGGTCTGGGCCATATAGTGTACATGTAGTCGATGTACAGGTGCTGCATGTTCCCACCTGTTGTGGTAGTGGTAACATGTCATTCCACTGCAATTCAGTGACCACATGCTGTGAACCCTTCAACTAGTGTGTTGTAGCTACAGTAATGCTTGCGCACAATGTTTGGCTGGATGCAGTCCAGCCATATAAACACAGTTCTTGAGACTGTCATATTGCCAGTGTTGTTATGGAGGATAGGTGGTCTTCCTGTGTATGGGAGGGTTGTGTGTGCCAGGCTATGAACCAGATGGCAGTCCGACACACTGTTAGCTGCACATGATTAGGCCCTGATGCTTTGTGCTGTGCCAACAACCTGGAGGTGTGTGTATCTGTGGTACCTTGGGATACCACCCCCCTGTCCATGTGTGTTACATGTGTAGGGGATGACAGGCATGGTATGGGGCATAACCTGTCAGTGATGGGTAACACCTGTGAGCCAGGAATCAGGAATCTGGTACTGCAATGACAATGCAGTTCACCGTGCTGAGGACAGTGTCTGGTGCATGCATCTTCCGGTGTACACTGCTGTTGTTGTGTAGCAGCACTGTTAGTGTCCTAACCTGTGTGATACCCATGGAGGTGGCTATGTAAACCATGTCCTGCAGCATAAGGCAGTATGTGTGTACCAAGGAGCTTTGCCATTATACATCGGGCCATGGGTGTCACGTGCAAGGTGACCCTTGCTCATCATTGTGGCTTCCCTAGCATGTAAGCACACGTTGACAGCTAGCGGATACCCTATGAATGACAGTGGAGACTGAGCATAATGTAGACATACAACACCCTTCCCACATATAGTGGTAGCATACCTGGTGAGGGTATGTTGGCAACCAAGATCAGGCTCATACTGGCCTGTGCCACATGCTGTGAGATCCATTCTATGTTCCCTATCACGTAGTCCAGGGAGGTATGTCTCAGGTCAGCCATACTGGCATGGTCAATGAGTGAGTCATATGTGTCCATGCCTCTGACTGACCTGTATGCATGTGTTCTGTGGTGGACCATAGTGCCCCTGAGGCATATCACTGTGACCTTCACCAGATACAGCCTGTTGAGCGGGACCCCAGTGCAGCACCCAAGACAGGTACCTGACATGTCTGTAGCAGGTGTGTTGTGTAGCCCTACAGGCTGTGAGTGTGTGGCACAGGATGTGTGTGCCATGTGTGGCATGTGCTCTGTTCCGACGGCACATATGCCTGTGTGCCAGCTGCAGAGGCGTGTGATGCTCAGGCAGGATGCTATTCTGAGTCCCCACGTATGTCCCAGTGTGTTCAGCATGCTGTCAGTGCGTGTCAATGTCTGACTTGTATTGTAGTCACTGTAATATATTTTATTTATTTATTTATTTATCCTACATTTGTTGACCGGGATAGTCCGACTGGATGCATGTCCATTTCAGGGAGGCCGGGAGAAAAGCTACAAGGGTAAGCAGATACAGCATTACATAATACCAGCATTACATATTACAAACAGATTATTTACAGAGATTACATAAGTGAGCAAGTTAAACATGTTCCACAGGTTAATGTTAGTCCTGAGCACAAGTCAGGATTAAATTAAATTACACAGTAAACTGGTTCACAGATTTTACACATTCGAGTTAGCCAAGCTTGATACATTGACATAGCCAGTTAAGTGACAAATGTTGTTTGAGTCTAGTGTTAAATTGACCTAAGGTGGAAAGTAGGGTAATATCATCTGGAAGTGGGTTCCAGGATCTACTTACAGAGTTTGCAAAGAGAGAATCACCGGCTGTGTTATTAAATGTGCTAGTCTGAATTAGTAGTTTGTTAGAGGATCAAAGTGATCTAGGATTGTTATAGGGGGTGATAATATTTGAAGTGCAGGAGTATTGTCCGGATTATAGAGGATTTTATAGGCCATAATCAGTTGGTTATACTGTATTAGGCTGGGTATTGCAAGCCAACCAAGCTGATTTAGATTGATGCAATGATGTGTCCTAAAAGGCAGCCCAGTGGCAAACCTGGCAATGTGGTTGTAGCAAATTGAGTGTTTGGTAAGGACAGTCTTGTTCATATTCGAGTAGAGGGATGCATACAGAAGGGTTGAAAGAAGGTGTGAGCGAGCTATGGCACCTTTAGCTGGAGGGGCTAGGAAGGCTTTTATTCTGTAAAGTGACCCTAGTTATTTATTGATGGCTTTGATAATTTGGTTAACATGTAGGTCACATGTGAGATTATTGTCTATGATGACACCTAATAGTTTAGTAGATGGGTCAGGGGAGATTATTGTGCCATCAGTTGATGTTATGGTGAAGGTGAAAGCGGTAGACCTACGTGTTGGTGAAATAACAGCAGTTTAGTTTATTTTGGATTTAGGATCAGACGATCTTCAGGAATCCAGTTTTCTATTGTATTAAAGCTGGTCTGGGTAGCTGACCATAACTCTACTGGAGATGTGGCTGAGCAGATCAGAGTAGAGTCTTCAGCATATTGGATACAGCTGACTTTTGGGATGACAGTATAAAGGTCGTTAATGAAGATGGAGAACAGCAAGGGCCCTAGTATAGAGCCTTGTGGTACTCTGAGGGTGTTAGGTAGAAGGTTAGAGAGTTTGTTCTGCCAGAGGCCAGCCTGCTGTCGACCATGCAGGTAGGATTGAAACCATTGGAAGGCTCCAGTATCTAGACAGAATGTTTGCAGGGTGTGTATTACAAGTTGGTGATCAACCATATCGTATGCCTTGGAAAGATCCAAAAAGAGGGCTGAGGATATATAATTAGTGTTGCAAGTATGGTTTATGGTGTTAGTAAAGGATAGGAGGCCTGAAGCAATGAATGTATTGCATGTGTGGAGTGTTAGTACTGGATGCTTTTATAGGTATCTGCATAGGTCCATGTGATGGCCTCTGCACCAATTGTAAGCCAGAATTTGCTAATTGCATACAGCCAGTTGTGTACTGATTGCAGTTCTCACTGTGATTTCAGGTCAGTGCTATAAAAGGGTATGTGGGATAGGCGTTGTCCTTTCAGATTGTAAGGGCGGGGACCATGCTGGTATGCTGTGGACAGTGTTCTGTGAGTGTAAAGGTTAGTATCTCTCTCATGATTCAGGCTATGTTGTAGATTCACATTTCTCCATTCCTCTCTCCTGTTCCCTGTAGTAAGTGTGTATGCACAATGACTCCTACAACTATATATAGATATATATTTATATATATATATATATATATATATATGTACATATACATACATTTATATATGTACTTTAACTGACATTATTACCTACAAGCTACCAACTAGCATGGCTGTTTGTGTTCACACAGTACTATTGTGGGAATCCAGTAGTTTTGACAGTAATTCTACATGACATGCTTTGGGTACTACACATCCTATATTCCCTTTACATTCATCCCTACTATTACATGTTATATTTATTTTAGCACAATGTTCTTGTATAAGAGTCATGGCTTAGTGGTAGGTCATACAGACTAGTGTTTCCAAGGTCCTGGGTTCGGGACTGACAGTGGGATTTTATTTTGCTTTTGAACTGAGTACAGGACCTGTCAATCAAAGTGACTAAGGCACTTTTAAGCAGTTGTAACCGGGTTAGCGCTGGTTTGCGCGGAGCTCACGCATGCGCACTGGCGGTTAGCTCCACGCACACAAGCGCACACCTGCTTACAACCGCTTAACGGTGCTTACTCTGGCGCACACCCGCGCTATTTTCTTTGAAAGGAAAGAAAATGGGGAGACAGGAAAGTGGTGAAAAAGGGGTCACAAAGAGGGTAAGACAGTAGGGAAACAAGCTTGGGATTTGCAGGAGGGATGTAGGTAAGGCCCATAGCTGCCCATTTCTTCATCAGCAACAGCTGTGCATATGTATGTAATTTGGTGTGACATTTGAAACCTTCCACCCCTGAGAGAGGTGTCAGGACAACAATAATACTTGTTGTACAGCCAATTGTAATTGATAGGTTCCATGTCCAGCAGACATGTGTGTGGAATGGGCAGCTATGTATGGGGCGTAATTTTTTTGTGGGTACAGAGTGCCCTTTCTTTTTTTTTTTTTCAGGTGAGAGTAGTATGTCAGGTGAAGGAAGTCGGTACAGCTGGGGAGGTAGGTTGGGTAGGTAAACAGACAAGACAAACAAGACGCATACAGGGGCGGTGTATGACATGTGTGGGGGGGTTACACAATTGACGGGGACGGAGGTTTGGATATCCAGAGCCCATGAGCCCACAGATGGCAACAGTGGAACTGATATCCCCACCCATAGGCAGTTGCCACTATTCCTTCACTGCCCAGGACAGGGCTGTGCTGGGGGCTGTGTAGGCTGGGCAACAGGCATGCCCATTAGTTGCACCACCCGTGCCTCGAGCTGGTGTAGGGGCTCGAGAACAGAGTCCCGAATCTCCCTACGCACCACAGTCCGGATGCTACGGAGGGTGAGTGGTGGTTCTCCTCTGGCCACACTTGCAGAGGGGGGGCGAGCCCCATCCCCTGCAGCGCTTCCACCTGCAGGTGGCACAGGGCCACCGGAGGAGGGTCCAGACTCGGCACTAGTGCCAGGTGCACTCGTCAGCTGAGGTGGGAGAGGTGGGTCCGCTGGAACCCGCCTTCCCTGTCATCCTATGTTTTGCATTATGTCATGACAGTTTGGGTTAGTGACATATAATACCATTCACAATTAGTTGTAACAGCATACATTAGTATTCCCATTAACCAAACACCCAGATATTCACACCATTGAACAGCGTGCATAACACATGCATAATTTGAACAGAAATACACAGTCCAACAACATGCAGGGTTAATTGATGGCAACAGGCCATCAGGTGTGGATGTATGAACAGGGCAGATGCATCAACGGACATGCAAATATATATGACCCAACAGGACAAACGTCCAGGGGTGTTAATTGTGATTGCACATACCATTTTCACGTGGAATGGGTTATATGTGGTTATAGGGTGGGGTAAAGAAAAAAATATTAACACCTTCGAATAACAATACATATGCTGTACATTTCTAATAGCTACAGTTATATACACACTACTGTTCTAACTACAGTTTCCTATATGATAACTATTTCAACTTGGTGATAGGACTGTTACTGCAACATCAATATACATTTTATTGTTCTTCATACACATTCATATCTAGCTTTGTTCAGCTACATCATCCTGCTACATTTGCTTTGTATAGCTGTAGACAAGTGTGGATGTTTGGTATATCAGACAATCATCCTATCTGCATATTGCAGATTGAGAGCAACATATCCAGATTTTGGGATACACATTCCAGATGCAGCAACACTTTGAACAGATTTCGCTGTTTGGTTTTGAATCTCACATGCATTTCATTCTGTCTTGACTGCAGTATACTTTATTCAGGGGTTATTACTACTGTATTGCTGGATTCATGACACTTTCTCACACTCTCTCACTTGCTTTCATTTTACTATTCAGGATGGTACTTACTTCTAGGCTTTATTGACATGTTTTACCTGTAGTTATTACAATCCTTTCCAGCAGTCTCACTTCTGTCATGTTTCAGTATTTCAACAGGGATATATTTCACACATGTGATTTCATCATCTTCTGCAGCTATACTTTTCAGCCTGCTGCAGGTTGTGTACTATTTTCTTACAGGTAGGGCATTTTTATTTCAGAATATATGTCAGACAGTTTCATTTTTCGGTTTAACTTACAGGCTGAAACACACTTTTGTAATCAAGCAATACTTGCAGACACTTTCACACTGTTACTTGCACATTTTATTCCTTACTGACTACACTGCACTCTTTTGCTGACTGTCATACTTTTATATTTCTTTACAGTTACTGGTAGTGGATTACTGACCTGCCTGGTGGCGCAACCACACCAGCCTATCGCCATAGGCTCTGTGGTTCGCAGAATGGACACCTGCAGCTGTAATATAAATGAAGTAATATTGGAATACACATCTCCATAATATCAGCTAGTTTAATTTCTTACATACATAATTAAATGTAATTTACTCAGTAGTGGGGTGTTGGGTGTTTGCCGGGCCTCCTGGATCCAAAGTTTCAGTTGGTCCTGCTTGCGTCTCTTCAGGTCTGCATGGTAGTGACGTACCTGCTCACCAGTCCTTGGAATCCCTGTGGCACTGGTGAGATCATGAGCCAACCGGTCCCACGCCTCGGCCCTGTATGCTCCCCAGAGGACCTGGCCCTGCATGAGTTGGGCCTCATGATTATGGACTAGGAGCCAGACCATGTACCTGGACTCCTCAACACCCCACCTCTGTGCTCAAAAGCAACTACCCTCTCCTACTCCTGTCATTCTGCCTGCAGGACAGTTCTACAATCGTTTATGCTGTGTATTCCCGCCTATGGGGCTTATATAGTCCGTTTTTCCCAAACATATCTGTGATTGGCCATTTTGGAATTGTATCAACTTCAGTAAACCTGCATTGTCATGCTCCAGTTTGTATTCATTCCTATATATTAGCTATTATTGCATTTAAAGGTACTGCTGTCATGGCTTAGTGGTTCTGTACCTTGACTATGGTGTATAGTATCCTGGGTTCGAACCTGGCCACTGCTTTTTATTTTTCATGACTGTCTAGACATGCTGAGGGGTGTGTCTGTGTAAAGGCAGTTTTGATACGGCTTGCTCAACGTTGCCCGTCGGTTAGCTTGTTTGCGCGGTGTGCAGCTCCGCGCAAACAGGGTACGCTGCTTTAAGCCTCATTTGGCTATAGGCACGCATATTACGCTCAGCTCAGTTAGGGGCACATAGATTTAGCATGTTAGACCACTGCTCAGCTACGGGCACTCATTTTGCACCAGTTAAACCACTGCTCATCTACAGGCAGATGCACTCACTCTGTTAAACTGTAGCTCAGCTATGGGCACATCTGGCATTTTTTATTCTTTTGTTACCTCACATTTCTTCAATATAAATGGGCTATTTCATTACATTTTACATAAATTGTGGTTTTATGTGTACATATTTGTCAGGGACTTGTTTCCTGCTTATTTTGCTAATAAAAAAAAATTGGTGTTGTGGGGGCTCGAACCATGAATGCCTGCTCTTCAGCCAACATCTCTACCGCTACGCTATTGCTTCCTGGCTTATTTTGCATATTTAGTTCTTATATGCTTTCACACTGACTGCTAACTGTAGCTGCGCTATGGGCACGCCCGTGCAAACGAGCGCACTCACGGTTAAACATTTTTACAATTTAAAAAAATATATAACATGTTTATTTATATGTTTTCTGTTCATAGTCTGTGGGAGCATGTGTTGTGTTCTGTTTATTCACATTTCCGTGGATTCTGTCGTTGGTGTTTACTTTGGGAACTTTTCCTCTTCTGGGGGCGTGTCCGCTTACAGGGCTCAGCCTACGGACACGCCCCCTACTGTCTTACATGGACCGTGTTGGCCTTAAGTGTGATTCAGCATGCTCTCATGAATATACAGAGCATGCTGACATCACTCCGTTTAACTGCAGCCTCCGTGTATGAGTTATAACTCTTACACGGAGGCTTCGTGAATCCTGCCCTTAGTTAATCCACTAAATGTCATAATGTGAGTGAAATTATGGATATGAATTTGAACAAGCATACAGAGGAAATGGAAATAGGTAAGATAAAAACTGACTGAAATTAATGTAAAAATTAAACATAAAGGTAAGTGTATGCTAATAATATGAAAAATAAAGTAATTGATGAGCAGAACCATAGAAAGGAAACGGTAATTTGGGAAGCATATCTATTGTACCCATTCTATGCCTTCACTGATAGACGAGGATGCCTCAAGACAACTTGCAGACTGTCAAACTTTTTTTAAGAACTGCTTGACCCTTGCAAGTTGTCATTAAATAGTAACTACTGCAATCGTTATAGACATATTACCTGGGATCCATTAACAATTTTGTAGGCATCATGCTAAGCCTCCACTAGTGTGACAAGCAGTAGGTCTAATTAATTATGCCTACACATTTGCAAGCACCTTTCTTGGTCAGTAATAGTGCTCTCGCCCATGGAAAGGTGTTTGCAAACATGAGTACAGAATATAAATGAATTGGCTTGCTTATAGGCAAATCTAATATGTGAGCATGTGCTGTAGCCCAGAAATATTAAGGGCAAGTGCAGTGAAAGAATTCTGTAGGAGGGGAAGTGAAATGTGGGAATTGTACACAAATACCATTGGTTGCAGTGCAGAAGTAATTAAGAGGGGAGGGCAAATGGAGAAAATGTACTCAGATACTGCAGGCACATGTGTTGAATTGTCAAAGAAACATTTGTGACATAAACATTGCCGTACTGATGTAATGATAGTTCATCTCAATGTCAATACTTGACACAAGTGCATTAATAAAAATTGACATATAAATACAGGATGTGAGAGGTACCTAACATTACAGTGTAACAAAGGAGAGTTAATGTGATATACATATTAATAAAATGCTCAGCTGAGATAACACTTAGCAAATACAGTAGATACCTTAGGGGATAAATACATACACTGTATGTGAGATGTATATACAGGGATTTTATGTATGCTATCGGACACCACTGCTGTATTCTCCACTTTAGAGTGCATGCACAAGAAGAAATGAACCTTACACTTTTTGTGTCATGCACATCAGAAAGGGACATGTTTTTGCAAATAACTGTTATTGGCACCAATAAGAAAGGGGTTTATCACCTAGAAATATGTAATGGACAAGCAAGAGTTGTATAGTCATGTAAATTTTTAATGGTAATATAATAACACCCAACATACATAAGTGACAAATGACAACACAGAGCTGATGATATTTCATTATTTCAAGTTTTCACTGGTAAATTGCACACATCTCATACATCATCATACTGGACATGCTCACAAGGAATTAAAGGGAACAGTAACATAACAGCAATTTAACAGCACCAGCACACAAGAAAGTTTCATAACAGAGGCCCAGTCATGCTTTCTGATGATCTGTCAGCATGCCATACAGTAAGAAACATGTTATGGAAGCCCTCATCTGCCAGTTGCAGTAATAAAGAAAAATTTGGATGAAGATGTGCAATCCAGAGCATAATTATTAATAACTAATGCCTGCAAGCAATGAATGATATACTAAGTATTCACATTTTGTCATTTTTGAACACTTTCCAGGACAGATATCAGAGAAATGCAAATCAATCATAAACAACCACAGAAATATGCATATCTGTTGTGAAATGAAGAACACAATTGAAGGGCTTACAGCACTTTCTTATCATAAGAGGTATGGATGCCCTACCTTGTAGTACAAGGCCTGAAAAAGGTGGCCCTCTGATTCTGCCATAACTACTTTTTATGTGAAAGCCACTACTATCTGACAGACATTACCAGATTCAAACACCTGCCTATGATAGTGGACTCTCTGCAGACCTCTGTATTAACTGTGTTTGCCACAGGAGATGGCAATGGGAGCTGTCACAAATAACAAAAATCAACATGTGACGTAAGAAAGGACTTAGAATTATAATTTGAACAATCTAATTTAGTCAGAATGCTGAAAAGGAGGTATGCATGTTACTGTCCACACAACAGTGAAAAGTACAATATCAATGCTTCTTGGCCAAGGAAACTGTTTCCATTATATAGGACACGCGCTGTCCCAGAATTGATCCGCAGTCTATCTGTGTAGTTTTTTTATACAAGCTGCTACAGGAGCACTCACACCATGATATGTCCCAAATAAGCATTTCATTCCCATGTAATCACAACATGTGATTATATATCACTATCCAAGATGAAAATGGATATAAACAACTAGATACAATATTTTTTGTGCATAAGAACATTCATATAATGTTCACCTATTCAAGAATTGAACAGCAAAATATGTACTGTAAATCTACTGAATTATAACATGGATGAAAAACGAGCACCACAGTGGAAGTCATAACAAAATTGTGACACTCACCTATGCTAATTTATTACGTCATATGATTGCATCACAAACAATCTCTTTGAGATAAAAGGTGTGAGGAGGGAGGCCCCTATCACTGTAAATGTACACGTCGTAACTGTGGTGTAAGCCATTTGTGCATTACAGTGTAAGGTGACACAAGGCTAACAGACAATGAATGTGGGTTTTGAACATCTAAACATTTGAATACAGAAAATACATGATATTGTAAAGAATGAATGTGCCATGGTAGAAGTCTCACTACATTTATGAGGTATGTCAGTATTTCAAGGTGTTGCATCATGTTATTGCTACAAGGGATATGTGTGCCTGCAACTACTGTAGCAAGGCAAAAACATGGAAAGTATTTTCTCATTTTCTTCTGCCAGAGGAGAATGCTTAATACAAATGTTATGTAAGGAAAATGTAATTGCATGTCATGAATATTGCTATGTGAGAAATTATTAGTTTTTTGTTAAGAGGAATCAATATCTATACATGTAAACAGCAAATGTTTTTGACAGCTGTGTTAGTGACATGAACAGTCTCAATAAAACTGACACAATGTAGTCTAAATGGCTGGATTTGAACTAACTACCTAAGATCACAAGCTAGTGAGTAGTGCCTGAATTTCAAGTGCCGCATTACATGTTGCGGTACAACTTTGACAGTGCACAGTTAAAAGGATGACATCACCGCTGTTATGAAAATGAAGAGTAGTCTACACAGTATAAGAATGAAAGCCACACTCACAACTGGCATCAAACCTTCTACCTAAGTAGGTACAAAATCTACAAAGCACAATATCAAAATCGTGCACCACAGAAGAAGTCACACTATACCTGAGAGATACTGCAGCTATGTGAGCATTATAACAGAGATACTGCAGTTATGTGAGCATTATATAATCATTGTGCTGTCAAAAATGTCTTTTCCCTGGGAATGCTAGAATTTGCGAGTCTAACACTCTGCCACTGAAAATACATCTCCTGAATGAAAGTGTACATAACAGTGGTTGTGAGGTAGCCAAATTTATATGAAGTAACTACAGTCACATTGTTTATGGAAGGATGGACTGGAGCCACCTGCCTATCTAATTACACAATTTATAGAACACAATATCAGCAGCCAGTGCCACAGGAGAATTCTGAGTACAAGTGAGGAATACAGCATCTATGAAGGGATGACATCAGCAGTGTATTGCCAAGGAGATGGGTGTGTTATAATGACTTTTATAGCCATCTGGGGTTGTAAATGTTGCCACTACAAATCTGCGAAAACAATCATGAATTCATTCAGTCACACACAAACATTCTTAGAAGGTAATCACTGCTGTATTTGAAATTCCTACTTATCTAATTATACATTCTAGAGAACAGTGTAATAAATACAAGCACCACAGGAGGAGTCTGACTTTTTAAATTGTGAGAGTGCACTTTAAAAAGAATTACCTCATCAGTATGTTGCAACGAAGATAATTGTTAAGAAAAGTGAGATTAGAGGATGGGGATTTATTTACCTGTCTAGAGGATTCCTCATGTAGAAGTGGATTGATTTCAGCTGTTGTGGAAGTTATACCTACCTCACGCTACAGCCCTACACAAACAAGTTTACTGCTGTGAGAATTGAACATCCTACCTATCTACAGGTCATTGCATTAAAGCCATGTACCACAGTAGAAGTCTGATTACAAGTGAGGCATATAGCATATTTGAGGGAATGACATCACAACTTTGTAGAAACAGTGCTATGGTTAAAACACAATATGTTGATGTTGGATGACGGTTCTAGTCAAAACATGTCATTTGAGTGGAATGTTGCACATTACAAGTCTGAGTGAAAGCATTCCCACATATTATGATCTCTACCCAGACATGGGAGTCACTTCTGTATTTGAACCACCTATCTAATTAGTGTACATTCTAGAGATCACTGTATGAACTTCAAGTGCCACAGAAGAAGGCTGATGTCCACTATGTGACAGTGAACTTTAAAAAGAATGATATCATCAGTTTGTTCCAGAGAAGATGTTGTAAAATGAGAGATAAGGTTGGTGGAGTCATCTAGCAGTTTAAAATGTTTCTCCAGAGAGGACGTTGACCGAGCACAGCTGTGTTGGAGGACATTATCACCTGACTTCACACACACACACACACACACACACACACACACATTTCTCATGCTGAGTATCAAACCTCCTAACCATCTAGTAACATAATCTAGAGACCACAGTACTATTTGCAAGTGCCACAGAAGAAGTGTGACTGTGAAGGGGAGAGAGTGCACTTTTGACAGGATGATCTCATGATTGTGTTGCAGAGAAGATGTTTGTGTTAACAATGGGATAAGAAAGCTGTGTGCAAAGGTAAATGTGTTCTCCTCAGGGGAAGTTGACACAGCACCAAGTGTTATTTACCTGTCACTATACTCTCCCCCACAAACACACACACACAAACGCACACACACACACACACACACACACACACACACACACACACACACACACACACGTTTCCCATATTAAGCATTCAACCTCATACCTATCCAGTTACACAATGTTGGAAGCACAGTATTATTCATAAGCACCACGGGAAAAGTCTGACTCTTAAGAGAAAGAGTTCACATTTGACAGGATTACCTCATCATTGTGTTGCATTCAGGACGTTTCTGTTAAAAGTGGGATAAAGTGCAGAGGGAGATGCATGCAAAGTTAAATGTATTTTCTTCAAGGGAAGTGGACACAGCACCTTTGACACTGAAGTGTTACTCACCTGTTACTATACACCCTCAGATACACAGGCACAATTTCCTACTGTGATAACTGAACCACCTACCTATCTAGTTACATAGTCTAGAGAACACAGTATTAGTCACAGACGCCACAGGAGAAGCCTGAATTTAGTGATGCAAAAATGCACATTTGTACTTATTAAAACTTCACTGTTTGGAATAATCAGTACTGTGCATCACAGGTTTTGGGACAAGTGCATGTGTGTGGACAGGCAAGTGTAACAGCACTATGCATGTCTCATGTAATGACATACTTCTCTGCTAAGGTTTATATACTGTCCCTCAAGTACTCAATACTTTGATGTTGGATTGCCTGGACTCTTTATCCAACACCAAAGTATTAAGTTTTAACTATAGCAGTGTTTCTACAATGAAGTACTGCGAGGGACGTGTATGTCTTTCACAGTATGGGATGCCAAAGAAAATCAGAGTTGTAAACCAGTGGATTATCAGTCCGAATTCCTGCCACTTTATTCTAGAACAATTGTCTCATGCTTGCACAATGTGCACTGATAAGAGAAACCAACACTTCCTGCATAGGACAGTGCAGTGCAGAATAACAGTAAAGGATTATGTATGAATAAGTTAATGGATTATGTGTGAATAAGTTAATCAGCGTTGTAACACAGTTGCAATTGTAACCTTTGGAGAGCAGACAAACATTAACAGACTGAACTGAGTCAGCATCACTCTGAAATCAAGATAACATGTTGTCAAAATTCAATACAGACATACAAATATGCAACCTAAACAAAGAATTATTTGTTGTACATTTTTATAGTGTCTACCAGAAGTACACCACTGCCATGCTCAAGTGTGCTGCTATGATGTCTAGGATGTTCTTTGTAGACTTTCACCCAAAGAAGCATTAAACTCATACAACCATATGTGAGTCCGCTGAAATACAGAACAGATATGTGTTATGATTATATTTCATGTGCAGTGATTCACACATTTATCATGTCAGTTGCATTTAGTCAATCATTATAGGAATGCTACAGGTGTATTATGAAACAAATGAGGGACCAAACATGTTATTGCTGGTGGAAACATGGCTTCTAGAAACATTTTGGAATAAAAAGAGTTTATTGGATGACACAGAAGTGTCTGGAAGAGGTGGACACTTGGTGACAGGAATACACAATACAGACATACTAACACATTAGTTCATGTTTCATTTCTGCACATATTTGTGTTATTTTATTGTTTGTTTTATAAGCATAATTATTTAGGCAAGGTCTGCAGAAGACAGGTTCCACAATAAGGAACAGGCACATCAACATAGTAGCAGGATAATGGTGTGTTAAGGAAAAGTGTAGTCAACACTTACACCCACAAGAGTCATACAAAGCATTTAAAAACATGTTTGCACACATCTGGATTAAAACCTTGAAAGGATTTCAAGAAAAAAAATTAATAGCCGAGTATTATCTAAGCACACACACATAGGAGGTTGTACTTCACAAAATTCCCATGCGACAGCAGATTGCAGAAAATGAGAATTTATGTATTACTCTTCATTACCCTCTTCATAACTGTAAGATGTACATTCAGCCCTTCCACTTATTGAAAAGTAGATTGAAATTGACTATACATAGCTAAAAAACACATCAGTGTGAAGGATACCACAGTAATGCATCTGAAGGCGAAAACTCACAGATATTGCCATAACTTGTGTACTTCAGTTTAGCTTCAGTTGCAGTTGGTGCTCAGTGCCAGACATTGCTCAAATGCAGAGGAGAAAGACTAATGAAACAGAAGGGAGAAGATACATAGAAGGGGGAGAGGCAGGCAGGCACAAAGTAGCTTATGACAAAAGCAAGAGAATGTTGGCTCATACCAATATATAGGAAACAGCTAGACATAAAATAGTGTACTAAAAACAGTCAGTAAAATTTAACTTATGCCTGGATTAGAACCTTTGAAAGTATGCAAAAATCTTTGCATTATTGCATTGCATCATGCCACAAAGGAATTACTACTTCGCCTACTTTAAATAACACAAATGAAGAACAGCAACTTATTGAAGTAGAAGGGATGAATAGAGAGAGAGATAGCTAGATGGAGAGAGGAACAGCAACATTTTTGTCGGACATGTAAGAGCATCTGTATGGTGTGTTTCTATTAATTACTTCCTCATTATTACTCTGTCATGCTCTGTACAACAAAGTGATTGCTATAGTGAGTAATAAGGGGTAGGAGAGTAGAAACAAGGTTAATACATAAGCAGGATAAGGATGTTTACTAAGTCTCCGGGTTGGGGCTGCAATGATTTTGCAAATAATGGCTTGCTGCAGAATTGAAATGGCATGTTAATGAAATGTTGTAAGCTAAGATAAATACAAACATCTGCGTTTAACCATATAACAGGAATATGAAATGTCATGACATAAGAATTTGACCTACAGCTGTAAATGAACCCACGACACTTTGCAAAAACATCAGTCTACACAAAGAGAAATTATCTTAACCTACCTCGTAGGAACTTCTAATTCAGTACATAATGCAGCCTAAGAACTGTTGCAGTACTGCCTTTAGTCTGCATCTACTCTGTATTTCCACAGTGCAGTAGATTTAAACACATTTGCATGAAAGTAACCAGACTATTGTGATTAAAGTCTTCAGTTTTTTTCCATTGAAAGTTAAACAGCAGTCACCATCACTCAATACTGGTGTTCTATGCCAAGCTCTGCACAAATGCTGAGGACAAAAACTGAAGGCTTTTCCATGAGCCATTTCTGGCCATGTATGTTGTGTTTGTTTCTATTTTTTAACCAGAATAAATGTGCTAAAAAGTGTTTGATATGACAGGGGAAAATGAGGAGGGGGGGGGCAGAGGGTAAGACACAGGGAAAAAATACAGGAATTTGCATGCGAGTAGTGAGATAGCACTATGGCTAACCACTTGTTTAGAAGACAAATGCAGAATTGTAAAACAAATTTCATGATTTTGGACAGTCACCACATTAGTGATGGGTGACAACAACAGAATAATGTTGTGTAGCCAACTTGACTAAATCAAGTGTGCCAATAAGATACATAGTTGAAGTAGAGAGGTATGTATGGAGTGCAATTTTTTGTGGGGGTTGTGTCACTTTTCTGTATTTTTTCCTAGGGAGAAGAATATTGGGAAAGGAGCTTAGGAATGTCAGGATCAGATTGATAGGGTAGGGTAGGAAGCAGGCAAAGGCATGCAGGACATACAAAACAGACAGGGATGGTGATGGAGACAAAAGGTTACAGGGAATCATGATTGGGGATAGCTAGGAGACATTGGAAGTGCACCCATGTCCAGCTTGAGAACAGTGAGAATCTAGTATTCACCCTCAGAACTGTCATTACTGTCTCCTGCCACAGCTCCCTGGATCAGTGCTGTACATGGCATTTTTTTGACATTACATGCATCTAGGCCCCTCTCCATTATATCCTCCACCAGCCCTGTCAGGTCCTGCTGAGTAACAAAATCACCCCCTCTGCTATCACTGCTCCTGGATAATACCACCACACTGGCAGCTGGTGCAGTGCTACCCGATGTACTTGAAGCAGGTAAGGCAAGGGCTGTGGAGGAAACACTGACAGATTGCGACCTTGAAGAGCTGGGTCTCTGTTCTGCCATCTGTGGAGGTATGGCAGGCTGAGCCCCAGTAGTTGGTGTACCTTTCTGTGCTGTTGATTAATTTTTATCATAAAGTTATGCAAACAGCATATTGTCAATAAAATATCGTTGTTACTGGCCTGAACACTAAAAATTCTGAGAGATACATGTGTTTCTTACTTGCACACAGTCACTACTTTTGTGTAATCCTTGGCTTTTCCCTCACCCTGTGCAAATGATGGTGGCTGTGCCGTGCGTGCCCTTTGCACATGTCCTTGTGACTTAGTGTTACATATCAATCAGATGCATGCAGTGGATAGCTGGTGCTTGCTT
Organism: Protopterus annectens; assembly: GCF_019279795.1. Classification (NCBI taxonomy): domain Eukaryota; kingdom Metazoa; phylum Chordata; order Ceratodontiformes; family Protopteridae; genus Protopterus; species Protopterus annectens. Next base: position 570,776,520 of record NC_056741.1, on the reverse strand, counting down.
ATTCATAAGACTGGATTTATCAACATGTATTGCAGAGCTAAAGTTGTTGATTTCTTGTTTGTGACTGGCATACTGCTATTTTGTTGTAGTGCATTGTATTTCAGTTAGTATTGTCATTACAGCATTGAAATCATTAAGTACTTCAGACCTGCTTCTTAGTATAGTTGTGAAAATTAGGGTATGATTGACCTGTTCCATGTATTATGGATGATGGTCAATTGAAATGTTTGATGCAAACTGTTACTTCTAACACGTACCTCTTATGCTGCGAACAACTTACAGAGATGTTAGTGACATAACCATACACATCAGACAAAAGGCTCTGCTTAGAGGCATATACATATTTCCTTATGAGACTAATCAGTTATATAACTGTTTTTCTTTCTTTACACATTTGGATGAGTGAGCACCTGTCCCACAAAAAGATAATGCCCCATACATTGCACTCCACTTTGCACAAGTGCCATTCTGTCACAATTGATTCAGTCCAATTGGCCATACAACATTATTCTGTTGTTGTTACCCATCACTGATGTGGTGAGTCTTCAAAGTCATGAAAATATGTGTACAATTCTAAATTGATGTAAAGAAATGGATAGATATGGTGCTCTCCTATGACCCCCCCCCTGCACATTTCTGTCTTCTTTTCCCTGTGTTTTAACCTCTGCTTGCCAACTTCATTTTCACCACTGTCCTAGCCTCTCCTTTTTCACACATTTAATATGGTTAAAAAACAGATTTGCACACAACAAGAACAACACACAAATGGCCAGAAATGGCCCAGGAAAAAGTCTTCACTTTATGTTCTCAGCATTTGCACAATGTTTGGCATAGTGCTGCAATGCTGAGTGACATTGAATACTGTTTAAATTCTTATTGTAAAAGCTGATGATTTCAATCTAGTCTGCAGTGGTCCATTTACAGTCATGCAAATGTGCTTAAATCTGCTATGAGAATATGCAATAAACCTATAGTAAAGGCAGTATTGTGAAACAGTTAATCTTATATTGATTAGGCTGCTGGATGTATTAAACCAGGTGCTCCTGTGTAGTGTGTTGCGATAATCACTCTCTATGTTTTGGCATATTATAATGAGTTCAGTTATAGGTTTATGTTACTTTATGACTTCATGATGATTCACATTCCTGTCATATATTTACTTGCAAATATTTGCATTGCTTTACATATAACAAATTTTGATAACATAACAAAGGAATAGTGCAGCAAGGTATTTCTTTTCGAAAACATTGCTGCCCCAACAAGTAAACTTTAGATATTTATGTGTATTGTACTCCCCCAACCCTTATTAGTACCTATATCAATCAGTTTGTTGTATACTGCATGACACAATAGTGATTATTTAAGAAGTAAGACTAAAACAGCATGCAGATATTCCTACATGTCCTACAAAACATATTTTTGCAATTCCTCTCTGGAACTGTTCATAACTCTTTCTGTTCACCCCTCCTTCTTCCATAAGTTTTCATTGTGCTTCAGTAGTGTTATTTTAATGTCATGAAGTAGTAATTCCTTTGTGGAATGATGAGTTAATGTTTAAATGTCTAGAAAGGTTTTTAATAGTGTCATGGGTTCTATTCTAGCCATTAACTAAGTGGTAATGAGTGTTTTTGGTTGAGTAACTTTGGTGCACCTGTTGGCTACTCATCGTTGCGAGCCTCCATTATCCTCCTTCTTCACTGATAATTTACTTTGTCCCTGCCCCCCGTAACCCTGAGGATGTATTGTCTCCCTTCTGTATCATTATTTTTCCACTTCTAGATTTGCACAATGTCTGGTGTCGGGCAACAAATGCAACTAATGCTAAATGGAAGTATAATGCCTATGGCAGCATCTCTGGATTTGATTGCCTTCATCCACATTAGTCTGTCTCACTTTGCACCACTGTGCTAAGCTATGATATTCAGGTTACTGTAAATTTAAACAAGATGAAGAGTTGGATGTATGGATTACAAGGGTTAATAGGGTGATAAAGATGAGTACATACATTTAGGTCAGCTATTAAACTTTGCAAATATGAATTTCTACATATTGTGCTATGATAACACTCAGGTCTAAATTACTTATTGGTATGCTGAAAATGTTCTGATACATATGGATGGCAACAAGTTTCATGATGTTTTGTCTGACTACTGTGTCTGTAAATATGTCTTGTAAAGATCTTTGCTTGGAAGTAGGCACAGAGCAACACAGAGTACTGTTAACTACTGTTGTAAGTTCAATAATTTAAGATATGATTACACATGAGCAAACACTTTGCCATTGGCAGCGTAAATCAGCTTAGAGGCTTAAAGAGTACAAGAGAGGAAAAAAAAGTGGAGAGCAAAGAATTATAGTTTACTGTTCTACCACGTTTGTATTTCTGTATTACTGTTGCCCAAAGAAGATCATGAGATTTGAATCATGTAAACTCAGCTAATGAATTTATGTAAAAAATATTCCTATAGTGTTCAGACCTGCACCATATTACCAGCTTGGTTAACCTATTCTCACCACATCCATCACTGTTATTCTGCAGCTCACTATCCCATGTATGACTTGCATGTTTGCCTTGGCAATGCTCATGGGGCAGGTATCCCATCATGATGTCACTACAGTGTTTGATAATCCACTGATGTGTAGTAGTCAATGTAAATGTCATGCCATTACATGGAGCATGTCAGTGTCCCTCACAGTAAAACAATGTTCAGTAACAGTATCTACATTGCATTATAAAAGTATATCATTACATGTGACAATCTTAGTGATGATACATTGTCCTGGGCACACATATGCATTTGTTGCATCACCTGGGAAGCACAGCACCATCTCTTCCGAGCATTATTTTCTACAAAAATTCCAATATCCAATTTCACATAAGTGTTGTGTATCTTCTCCTGTGGCACTTATTACTAGTACATTGCTCTCTAGAGTCTGTAACCTAGATAGGTAGGAGATTCAGTATCCAGTATGAAAGATGTGTGTGTGTGTGTGTGTGTGTGTGTGTGTGTGTGTGTGTGTGTGTGTGTGTGTGTGTGTGTGTGCATGTGTGTGCATGTGTGTGCATGTGTATGTCTGTGTGTGTATGTTTCTGTGTGTCTGTGTGTCTGTGTGTGTGTGTGTGTGTGTGTGAGAGAGAGAGAGAGAGAGAGAGAGATTGTGTATATCACTTGGTGCTGTATACACTTCCCCTGAGAATAATGCATTTAGCTGTTCTTACAGAGGAAAGGCATGAAGGTCAGCAGGACTATGACAGAATATATGTGTGTGAATGAGGGAGGACAGAGGAATGGTGAGGATGCAGAGAGTAGAACTGGTGAAGGTGGATGAGTTTAAATACTTGGGATCAACAGTTCAGAGTAATGGTGAGTGTGGTAGGGAAGTGAAGAAGTGAGTTCAGGCAGGGTGAAGTGGGTGGAGAATGGTGTCAGAAGTGATATTCAACAAATACCAGTAAGAGTGAAAGGGAAAGTCTATAAAATTGTAGTGAGTCCACCTATGTTACATGGGTTGGAGATGGTGGCACTGATGAAAAGACAGGAGTCAGAGCTGGACATGGCAGAGTTAAAGATGTTAAGATTTGCATTGGGTGTGATGAGGGTGGACAGGATTAGGAATTAGTATATTAGAGGGTCACCTCAGGTTGGATGGTTTGGAGACAAAGCCAGAGTGGTGAGATCGCATTGGTTTGTACATGTGCTGAGGAGTGATGCTGGGTATACTGGGAGAAGGATGCTAAGGATGAAGCTGCCAGGTAAAAGGAAAAGAGGAAGGCCTAAAGTAAGATTTATGGATGTGGTGAGGGAGGACATGCAGGTGGCTGGTGTGACAGAGCAAGATTCTGAGAACAGAAAGAAATGGAAACTGATGATCTGCTGTGGCACTCCTAATGGGAGCAGCCAAAAGAAGAAGAGGAAGACAGTTTCCTTATCCCTTTTTTATAATAACATCCTCCCTTAAACCCACTGATGAGGTAATCCTATCAAAAGTGCAGTCTTTCCCCTAAGATTCAGACATCTCCTTTGGTACATGCAAGTAATAGTGTTCTCTAGATTGTATAACTTAGGTAGGCAGGAAGTTCAATAACCAGCATGGAAGACTTGTGTGTGTATCACTTGGTGGTGCATTCACTTTCCCTAAGAATAATGTGTTTAACTGTTCTCATAGCTCCCTTATTCCTATTTTTACAGTAAAATCATCTCTGGAATTCACTAATGAGGTCATCCTTTTAAAAGTGCAATCTGTCCCCTAGAAGTCAGAATTCTTCTATGGCACTTGTGACTTGTAGACTGCTCTCTAGATTATGTAAGATAAATAGGTCAGAGGATCAATACCCAGCATGGACGACTTGTGTCTATTACTTGGTGGTGTGCTTATTATTCCTGAGGATAATGCATTTAGCTGTTCTCACAGCTCCCTTATCCTTATTTTTACAGTAACATCTTCTTGAAACACACTGATGAAGTCATCCTGGCAAAAGTGCAATCACTCCCCTACAAATCAGGTTTTTTCTGTGGTACTTACTACTAGTTGATTACTTTCTAGATTGCTTTCTTTATAGGTTGGAAGTACGATATCCAGCATGAAAGCCTTGTCTGTGTGAGCCTGTATATGTCACTTGATGGTTTATGCACAACACATTTAACTGTCATCACAGCTCCCTTATCCCCATTTTTACAATAACATCCTCTCTGACACACATTGATGAGGTCACTCTGACAATGCAATCTTTCCAATCAGAGTCAAACTTCTCCTGTGGTACTTATGATTATCACAGTGCTGTCTCAATTATGTAAACTAAATAGGTAGGAGGTTCAATGCCCATCATCAGAAACCTGTATGTATGTGTGTAATGCCTATTGCTGTTGCCATTTCCCCTGCAGATGATGCATTTAAATCTGTACACAACTCCCTTCTAACAACTTTTATGGAACCATACTGTATGAAACACACTGATGAGGTCATCCTGACAAAAGTACAATCTCTTCCCTGAAAAACTGACATTCTGCTGTAGTGTTTGCAACTAATACAGTGCTCTCTAGATTGGGCAACCAAAACAGGCAAGAGGTTAAGTACCCATCATGGTTGAATTGTGTGTGTGTGTGTGTGTGTGTGTGTGTGTGTGTGTGTGTGTGTGTGTGTGTGTGTGTGTGTGTGTGTGTGTGTGTATGTGAGTGTGTGTGTACAAATTTGTTTACAGTTAGGTGATCATGTGCTCATTCAACCTAAGCTATGAATGTGTGAAGTTGTTTGCAGTTAGACAATCATGTGCTCATTCAACCTATACTCTGAATATGTTTTTTTTTTTAAACTAAAAGATGACTACACCATCCCTAAGCCCACCATTCACATCTACAACTGCATTGCTCTGCAATGGTGTAGCAATGCATATTTTTTGAAATGTAACGATTACAATTTTCTCTGCATTACATAAAGGAAACTTTACTTCTTTTCATTAATAACTAAAATTACAATGCCACGTGTTCAAAGATACTCAATGTTTTTAGAGGGGAAGTGATGCAGACATTTATTAAGTGTGGGGTAGGACATTTCCATTCTTTAAATGGTAGTTTTTTTTGTGGCATCAATAAGAGCAAATGATTACAACACTACATTGTCTGCCTACGAGTCTATATCACTTTGTCAAATGCTTAATTGAGCGAATCACTATTCATCAAATTCAATGTAGTGAAAGCTCAATTAAGCAAATGATCATTTCAGCGAAATGTTTCCTAGAGAATAAAACTAGTGGGCCAGCTGCTGACCATAACAAACACAAAATTTAAAAGTATGCTCAGTGGGAAACTTAGTCCCCACACTCCCCAATGTGGGGTGCTTTGCCTCCCACCCGCCCCCCACTAAATATACCAACTCCAAGATCACACTGCAGTGGGGAAAAGGGCAAATTACTGATGATGGTCAACCATGTCCTTTCCCTAGGAAACTTTTTGCTGAAATAATCATTTGTTTAATTGACCTTTTGCTGAAATGAGTTTGATAAATAGGGATTCACTTGATTAAGCATTCAACAAAGTAATATAGACCCCTGCTTACACCATTGGTTCAACACACATATTAGGCCATTGTTTTGCAAATGAATTAAAGCTATTTGAAAGTCAGATGTCTCCTGTGATGCTTGCATGTCTGACACTATTCTGTATAATGTGTAAACAGATAGGCTGGCTGTACAACTACAATAGTGATGAACTTTGTAAGTGTGACTGCCAATGGAGTCATGATTGCTTTACACACATATGTAGTGGCAACCTTTACAAGTCCTGACTGGCTGCAGGACCACTGTTACCAGCTATATCTCTTTGGCAATACACTGCTGATTTTATCCCTTCATAGATGCTACAGGTCTCAGTTGTATTCATTATTTTGATGTGATGCTGGCTGCTGATAATGTGTTGTATAGATGTTGTAAGTGGATAGGTAGGGGGTTTTATTCCATATCTGCTCCAATAATGAGACAGTTTTTACTGTTATTTGCTATTGTCCACCTCACAACCATCTTTTTGTATTCTTCTAATTATGCAATAGAATTGCAGTGACATCTGTGATACTGGCAAATCCTAGTACCACCAGGAAAATAACATTCTGTCCATACAATGATTATATACTGCTAACATATCTGTAGTATGTTACATTTAGAGTGTGCATTCTCCTGTGCTGTGTGTGGCTCTGACTGTGCTTTGTGCATTGTGTAACTACATACGTAGGATGCTGGAGTCCAGCTATGGATGTGTCCTTCACCCTCATACTGTGTATACTATTCTGCAAAGAAATACATGACATGTAGTTATACAGTGTTACTGTGCACTTTGAACACTTTCTAGCATAAAAATCCAGCGTATAAACAGTGTTGATGTCATCCATTTAACTGTGCACTGTCTCAATTGTATCTCAACATGATCATGTGGTGCTTGTGATTCAGGCAATAATGTTTAGCTTGTGATCTTGGGTAGTTATTTGAAATCCATCCATTACTGCCAAGGCTATGTTGTGTCAGTGTTATTGTGACAGTACATGTCACAGACACTTGTCAAGCACATGATATAAGAGAATGAGATAAATTGCCACCTGTTGATGTTCTATAGCAATCATAGTCACACATATCTGTTGTACAAAGAACATGATCTAATGCCTTCACATAACCACATATTTCACACTTGTAGTGACATTTCTACCATGCTGCATTCATCCTGCAAAATATGTATTATCTGCTATCAAATGTTCATTTGCTCAGTATCCACATTCATTGCCTGTTATATTGTTTGGCCTTATACTGTAATGTATGCCTTGATGTACTACAGTGATAATGTGTTTATTTACATTGTGACAGACCTCTATGATCTCACTCATCTCAGAGACTGTTTACTACACATACAGATGATATAACATTTTAGCACAGGTGGATTGTCATACTAGTTCCAAGACGTCTACTGTAGTGCTTGTGGTTCATTCAGATATCATTAGTAAGTAGAGTTGCATCTCTTGCTGTTCAAGTCCTGACAGAACAACATTATATGAATGTACTGATGTTACATAAACACCATTTTATTTAGTTATTGTTAGCCATTTTTATGTTATACAATGATATATCATCACAGGTTGTGATTGCATGGTATTGAAATGTTTATTCAGGCAAGTCATGCTGTAATTGCTCCTGTGTCACATGCAGTGAATGTTGTTATTTATAGCATATCTACATAGATAGACTAGTGTTCACTTTTGGGACAGTGTGAGGCCTATATGACGAAAATAGCTTCCTTGTCAAAGAATCAATCATATTGTAATGCTCGTTGTTGTATGGACAGTAACATCTGTAGCTCCTTTTCAGCATTCTGACTAAATCTGATTGGTTTCATATTATATCCATGACTCCTGTGTTGATACACACATTCAGTTCAATTATTTGGGATAGCCTCCATTGCTATCTGATGTGCACATGCAGTCTACACAGGGATCTGTTGATGAATTGCTGTGAGCATGCCCATTATTAGTAAGTCGGACATGTTTGCAAATTGACAATGACAATGACAAAACTGGACTCCCGATACGTCGTCCATACAGTCATGACTTTGGTCACTTATATATATATATATATATATATATCTATATATATGTTGTTTTTTTATTAGGTTGCCGTGTATTATTTACATAAACATACAACACTTGCTTGTGTATTACATGCTTTAGGTGATGAAAGCCTTTCCTTTTGGTGCACTGTCATTTCTTTGCAAAAACATGCCTATTTCTGAGTTACCTGATATTGCAGCAGTAAGGTCCTTTGGTTCTTGTGTATACATGGTGAGATGGATAATACATCACTGGTATCACCTTTCATACATTAATTTCCAGTATATACATCCTTGTATACTATGACAGCAGTCTATGCATTCATCTCATAATGTATCATCTGTCCTTGCAAACTGTTATCTCAAGTCAGCCATTTAATTAACATGTATATCACATCTTCATTCTACTTTGATTCACTGCAGTTTAATGTCCCTCTCCACATCTTTTATCAGCATGTCTGTTATTATTTACATGCATATCTGCATTTACACTAATTATCATTATATCAATATTGCAGTTTTTATGTCAGAAATACTTCTTATACACTTTCATCACATTTGTCTCCAGGATATGAGTATACATTAAACATGTCCCCCTCTCCAACAGTCACACATCATTATAATGGTTTACTATCAAATAGTCGACATTCAAAATATAGTCCTTCCTGAAATATTGATGCACATGTTTGAAAAGGAATGTCAGAAAGGTCAGAATGCCACAAACACACTTCCTTAAGCAAATCTGACCTTTCTCAACATCTGTACACTGCAGTCTGACACTGCACATCACATGAGGTAACTATTATGCAGGGGTGAAAGCCCCCCTGCACCCCCATGTGGGGGTCTTCACCCCCCCTGCATATTACATATTCCAACTCCAAGATAAGACTACAGTGGGGAAAAGGGCAAATTTCCTGTTCCGCACTGTACAGCGATCAGTTGTCATAAGATTGACTACATATGTGTGAATGCACAGTGCATTCACTGAACTAGAACTTGCACAAATGAAGGTTTGATAACATGGATTCAGCCAACCAAATTTTGACATCCCGTGGTCGTTGAACCTTCACTAGCAATTTTGATGGTAAACCAATAATAATATATTATTGTGTACCTCTTCCCCCATTTCACTTCCCCCTCATTCTGTATTGTATACCAGTACTTACCAATAATTTATGCCTGAGCTACAGCACATGGTTGTATCTGAGCACTGACTAGATGTGATCTGTTTTGTTTACATTGTGTGCTGCTGTTTGAAGCACCTTTCCATTGCCACAAATACTATTGCTGGACACAGAAAGGTGCATGGGTCCATGTAGGAGCAGTGAGCAGCATGCATATTTGATTAGCACTGCTGCTTATTGCGCTAACATGCTTAAAGGAGAACCACACCCACAGCCTGAAAAACATGCTTATTTATAGGTTCATAGGTTGGTACTGGGCTATCTGCCCGAAGACATATATTAGCCCAGCCACATTGTGCGGTATTCACCACCCCTTTAGTAGTTCCCTAGACCCTTGTACTAGCAGCTAGTACCCTTGGCCCCTATCTAGTAGTGCTGTTGGTGTGATCCCTGGTGTGAACTTTCTGTTACCCATCCACTCATCAAGGTTCCTTTTGAAGAGTGATAGTGAGGGGCTCTGTCTTATGTAGATCGGGACCCTGTTCCATAGTAAGGGAAGTCTCTGTGAAGGGAATCTATCCCTCCAGCATGTTCTATTCATTGTTGTGTTGAGGTTTATATCCCTAGAGTGTGTAGCTCAAGTAGATTTGGTTTTGCTAAGATGGAGCATGTTCAACAATTTTGGGTTGGACATGGCTCTGTACGTTAGACAGTGATCGCCTCTGAGAAAGCGGTATGCAACAGAGAACAGTCTTAGCTTTTTCAATCGTGCTGCATAGGGCAACTGTTTGAGGCCAGTAATCCTCTTGGTTAGGTACATTTGTGGTCTCTCCAGCTGCTGGAGATGTCTAGCCAGGTACATTCCAATTGGTGCATTGTACTCAATAATGGGTCTGATGAGGGAAGAGTAGAGGGGCACCATTACATCCTTAGATCTTGATGCGAACCCTTTCATGATCAGATGTGTCACATAGAAGGATTTTCTAACCACTTTGGCAACATGGTTATCAATAACATGGTTATTATTTCATCATGGTTTGGTGTTTCTTACATTTTACCACCACTCTGGGACTATTTACAAGTTTTTAAATATTTTTATACATAATTTCTGAGTCTGACCACATGGGGGTCTGTCATCTTGAAGTAATTCTGATTGTTTAGGCTATCTCTAGGTATCCCACAATGCAGTGCTTGTCTGTAAAAATACATCACACAGACCTCTTTCTTCCTAGAGCTCCTGTCACTGCATTGATTTTTTATGCATACACTGCTGTGTTTCATTCAGTTAGTTTTAAGTAACATTTCATGCTGTTCAGTGACTACTTAAAACACAAACAGTGCAAATACCACGGAACAGACTTTCAAAGTGATTTTTACTGCTGCTTCTTTTCAGAATGGCTAAACTGCAGTCTTTTGTGAAGCCTGAATTGTACTACTTTGACTCATCTCCCATCCCCCTTCACACCTAATTCCCCTAGCTGTCAAAGTGCTAAGGGTAATTTGAGCTGTTACTTGCTGTGATTGACAACTCACAGCAGGAGATTTGACTCATGTACTATTTCCTTGTTCTAGTCTTTACTTTCTGTGTGGGTAGGGGAAGGACCAGGGAGCGGTGACGTCATAGCATGGGTGGGTTTTCAGAACAGTAGTGGTTATGTCAGTTTAGGTAGGGAAATGACCAGAAAACTATCTGTATTCAGTGGCCTTGATGACATCACTGAATCGGAGACTGCAGCAAGTTTTTCAGGGTGGAACAAAAGTTTTTTGAAAGTGAAACCACCACAGTACAGTAAGGTACTGTTTTAGTGGAGAGAAACAGTCAATTGAAAATATTTTAAATGCTGTATTGTTATTAATAGCAGGGCATTAAATAAGGAGAAAAAGACAGATAAGTTGAGCATTTAATAATAGAATCCCATTGTTGTCCTTTAAGTTGTTGTTAATGAAGCCCAGGGTTAGTCTTGCAGCTCAATTTGCTGTTGTGGAAAGATTGTATTTCTATGCTATACTGCACTTTTATCTCCACAAGTAGAATTACTTGTGAAAGTTAGCTGCATTTTAAAGCCTGTGAGGCCTTAGTCTTATACTTTCACTCACATTTGTGGCAGAACTGTGTACTGCTGCCAGATTTCAGCCTTATTCAGTCATTGATTACTGCATTTTTCCATAAACAGTGTTACTAGTAACTTTCTGTGTAGTCTGGTGCCTTAAACTATAGTAGAATTTCAGTAGTGAGATTATTGATTTTCCCAGTCCTCCAATGCTTTTCCTGTTCTGGTTTTATAAGGTTGTGTCTCTGGCCTTTGCCACTTATGGTAATCTGATTTCCAAAGTTCCTCCCTTTAATTGCTATTGTCTGTTGTATAAGCTATTTAAATGCTGTTCCCACCTATTGTTTTCCATACATCAATAACAATAAGTGCCTACTGAGCAAACCAAGATTGTTCTTCCCTCTTTTACTAAATTTTAACTCCTGCTAACTTTTTCAGATTTCAGCAAAGCTTGGCATCCTAGCTTGTGATCCAGAAGTGTTTTATTTGTATCCATCCAGGCAAAGCTAAGTACATTTCAATGATAAATCAAATGTGTTTAAGTTATTTGACTAGTTTTATGCATTTCACTGTATTTTTGTAAAAAAAAATGTTCTTCCTCGTACTGTTACTGCTATAAGACTGTCTTTAAATTGCTTTAAGCAAGGCATTTCCAGCTAGTTTTTTAACTGGTTTGTGGTAGCATTATACACTGTTTTATATTAGGAGGACTGTGCATATTCATCTTGTGGCAGATGTGTGCCTGGTCTGTCTGAGTTAGGAAACATACAAAAGGGCTGATAGTGTAATTGTTTTCTTGGCCAGAGGGCTCATTAGATATTTTTAGTTTTCTGTTTTTGCTTTGCTGCTATAAATTCTGAGCATTTGTCTGGAGGTACTTACCATACAGCAGTGTCCTGTACAGTAGCAAACACCTAGAAAGCAAGTTGTCCCTATAGAACAGTCCATAAAACTGTACCCTGTAAAGCAGTACATATATAGCAAAAACGTTGCATGATAACAAGCTTAAAGCAGTTAGTTGGATGCTGAGTGGCAATACATATATATTTAGTAGAATCCAATACTGTGTATAGTAGAATTTAGTAGTTTAGCATAATCTGCCCAAATAAAGTACCTCTTTTAGTCTGCACCAACAAAGCAAGCACCCTTTAATAGCCTTCTAACCCCAATCCGCCACCCCCTTGTAGCTCACCAATCAAATGACTGGACAGCATGGCTATGCAATTTCCTTACTTCTGTGTAGCCAGTTTAGTGGATATGGGTATCTTGAGACAATGTAGCAATTGTCGTATATTTACCAACAGCCAGTTAAAGATCATGTTTAAAGGCATAAAACATTCTTTTTTACACAAAAAGTGTTTGCATGTAACTTTATGTTGCAAACACTTTTTGTGTGAAAAGAAAAGTACATTTTGAAGCCTTTAAAAATATATTAAGTTTTAAATATTGCTTCAAACATGGAAGACTAAATGTAGTAAGCCATCTTTACAGGATTAATATTCATAGGAGGGCATGGAGTGGTTATGTCATTCTGGGTTCCAGCTCAAATACTGCTGAATTAATATAGGTAAGTAATTATAAATTAGTGATGTAATTGTCAAACTGTTAAATTAACACTTTGGCAAAAAGATAAACCTCAAATGGGACACAGCACACACACAGACTAACGTATGTGTATGCTGAGGCACTAAAAAGCAATCTTCCTAAACAACAAAGGCTGTTTAGGCTGCCTATTGGTGTATCCTCAGCAAACACAAAGGCACTCAGAAAAATCAACACCTAATACCACACATACAGTCACCCTCAATGGAGTCACAAACTCTATGCCCCAAAGACAAGCAAACACACTTCCCAGGACTCTAACCACAGGGGACTCAATTGTTATGCTCCTCTAACCAGGCTGAACAAGCGGAAGATAACCGTTAGTTGTTTATTTGGAGCCAAGATCTGCCAAATCAAGCATGCACTGAAGTCATATCACCACAGGTGCTAGAATGAGTCCATCATACTGCATGTATGTATAAATGGCCTGAGATGTACCTCCCTGGGCTTTATGAAGTGAGACATTATTGAGCTCTCAGACTATGTGTCTCTGGCTGGTATGAGCCTGGAACTAAGCAGCATATTACCATTACTGTAGATGATGCAGCAATATGGACAAAATATGAATCATTTTAACAATTGGTGGTCTTTCTGTTGACATTCTAAAGGAATCCAATTTATCACCATGGGAGGACATGGGTAACAGAGTATGCTGCTTTGCCAAGGATGGTCTGCACTTGTCCCCTCTAGGCTTTTGACTACTGGCTACAACTATCTACCCCCTTAATGCCTTTTTTAGGCAATGACAAATTTTCAAACCCACCAACATAACAAGATCAACTCAACTAATCATCAAGGTGTTACTGCTCAATGCCAGGAGCCTAAATACAAAAAAAATACACTCCTTCCAAATTCTCCTCAAAATAGACATCTGTGCAGTTAGTTAGACATGGTTTAAAGTGGCAGAAAGTACCCCAGCAGTTCAAAGATCCCAATGTCTTCCACACTTTTAGACCAAGAGCTGTGCAAACAATGGCTAAAAGTGGGAATGTCTCAATATACATCAGTAACAAGGTTTACCATCATAATGTTGAATGCTAAATGGTTGAAACTGAATTGGTTGAACACACTATATTGAATGATCAAAATGTTGAAATAAAATTAGTCTAAACTCACAATGTCAAAAATATCGAATTTGCCCATTTCTGCACTGTAGTGCGATCTCTGAGTTGGTATATTTAAGTAGGGGGGGTGGGGAACACAGCCCCCCCATATGTTAGGTGCAGGGGCCCCCCTCTAAAATAGTAGAGGTGATCTCATAACTTTTTCAATGAAATGATTTTAGACATTTTGATCATTCAGTGTTTTGGGTTTAGATGTTATTTTTAGAACAAATGAACATTAAACATTATGGCATTCAACCATATGTAGGTAAACCCAATAACAAGCATAACTCTAGGGTTGTCAAACAGTATGATATATTGAGTTCCTCCACATGCAGATCACTAGAGACAAAATCCCATACCATATCTGAGACAGCTATAGGTCACCGTCCATGTCCCAAGAAGCTCACAATACATAAATACTTAAAACCACCGTTAAGCCAGAAGATAAGCCTTAAAACAACTCTTTAATGTTAATGTAACTTTATTTTATGCTTTCATCAGTAGTAATTGACTTCTTCAGAAATGAATTACATGAAATGTACATGAGCTTAAATACTTGAAATAAAATCATTTTAACCAATCACAATAAAAATATAATTAAAAAACACAGCCAATTTTAATTGCCACTCTGTTTAACTCTTTAGCATATAAACTCCTTTAGCCAGCCTATGGTCCTTCAGAAAACACTTAATATTTATAGTGTCATTTAAACCTGGTGGTTTGACTGCCTCTAATCTTACTTGCCATTCAGCTTCTCTTTGCTCCACCTGATTTTTATAATTTCCTTCCCTTAAATCATAAGGTATATGTTCTACTACTGCTAAGAGAAACATCTTGTAATTACTGCACCTAATAGTATGTTTATGTAGGGCACTGTTTTCATTCTTTGTTTTAATATCATAAAGATGTTCCTTCATCCTGGTGCCCAACTTCCTACTGCTCATTGCTATATAGTAACTTGGACAGCTTAAACACAAAGCTATGTATACTATCCCTTTAGTCTGGCAAGTATATTTTCCTGGTATTTCTGTAGTTTACTGTAAATGTTATGTAGGGCCCTTCATATATAAACCTACAAGCAGTACAACTATTGCACTTACAATTGCAGTGGTAGAACATATATGTTATGATTTAAGGGAAGGAAATTATAAAAATCAGGTGGAGCAAAGAGAAACTTAATGGCAAGTAATATTAGAGGCAGACAAACCACCAGGTTTAAATGCACCATAAATGTTAAATGTTTTCTGAAGGACTGTAGCTGGTTAAAGGACTTTAGATGCTAAAGGGTTATATAGATTGGCAATTAACATTGGATGTGTTTTTTAATTGTATTTTTTTTTGTGATTTGTTAACATGATTTTATTTCAAGTATTTAAAGTCATGTTTTTTTCATGTAATTAATTTCTGAAGAAATCTATTGCTATTGACAAAAGCACAAAATAAAGTTACATTAACACTAAGGAGTTGCTTTAAGGCTTGCCTTCTGGCTTAACAGTGGTTTAAAGTATTTATTTATTTATTTTTTTACCATTGTTTGGAAGACTGTTCCAGTTTTTATTTTTAAGCTCGCAATGCATACTTGGACCTACTGGAAACACTTACCATCCTACCTAGCACCCTACTCAAGGGAAACTTTATTTACCCTTCTATAGACCAAGAATCCGACATGGCCTCAAATCTACAGACACAGAGATTTCTGATTTCTGGACTTCATTCATAAATACAAACACCCTTAAACAAGTCATGAATATGCCTACTAGAGGCTCCTACACTGGAGCTCATACTCACAAATATGGGAGAAACTGCTATCCCCCAATGTCTCATCCTCACTGGTAAGGTCTGATCATAAAACTCTTTCCTTCGAAATAAAAATCGACTTCATTAACTTCATTAAAACTGATAACAGTTAAGAACTATTCCAAAACAAACCACCTTTTTTAAGTGACAGTTTGTAAAAATTAATTTCTCCTCTAGACCTCAGAACACAGATCCTATTCTGAATTGCTCTTAGAAACTCTGTACAACCATGTACCTACCAGAAATAAGCCAAAATAAGCCCAGAAACAAACTGCCCAGTGGCTTCCCAAATTAAATAGGATATACAAAAAAAGGGAAAAAATACAGCAGAAATGAGGAAGCATAATTCCTATAAAGGTAAAAACTGTCTCATAGGTTCATAAGTTCATACTAGGCTATCTGCCCTAGGGCATTTATAAGCCTAGCCAGAGTATGTTTGGCTTTCGCCACCCATTTTAAATTAATTTTGCTATGCCCTTTTTCGAGGTTAGTATACTGTGCCTCTGTCTAACAGTGACACAGAAGTGATACCTGGGGTAAACCTACGATCTCCCATCCACTCATCAAGATTCCTCTTGAAGAGAGTCAATGAGGGACTCTGCCTAACCTGGACTAGGATTTTATTCCAGAGTGAAGGGAGCCTCTGGGTTATGAATCTGTCCCTCCAGCATGTCCTAATTATTTCAGTGCTGAGGTTCAAGTCTCTCGAGTGTGTAGCCTGATGGGATTTAAATTTTTTGAGGTGCAGCATGTCCCTTAATTCCGGGTTGGACATGGCTTTATACGTCAGGCACAGGTCGCCTCTGAGCAGGCAGTATGCCACTGAGTAGAGCTGGAGTTTCTTTAACCGGGCAGCATATGGCATCTGTTTGAGCCCTTTGATCCTCTTGGTGAGGTACTTTTGGGGTCTTTCCAGTTGCTGCAGGTGTTTGGTAAGGTACATCCCAAAAGGGGCATTGTACTCGATTATGGGCCTGATGAGGGATGAGTAAAGAGGCACGATGACCTTCCCTAATCTAGATGTGAATCCCTTCATGATTAGGTGGGCTATATAAAATGTTTTTCTAACCACTTTGGCCACGTGGTTGTCAAATGGGAGATTGCTATCAACTTGGGTCCCCAGGTCCCTAATTACTTCTTCTGTACTTAATGGATTACCACCTATGTGGTAATTTGTGGGCACTTTGTTTTTGCCAAAGGGGATGACTATACACTTTTTGGCATTTAGCTTGAGGCCATGGCTCTGGCACCAGTTGTCTGTTTCTATGAGGCCCTTTTGGAGGATGCTTGTGTCGGCTGGAGAGTCGATTATGGTGCCCAGTTTGCAGTCATCTGCGAACTTGGTCAGCCACAGTCCTTCCGTGTTGGCCTGTACCTCCGAGAAATATATACCGAACAAGAGAGGTCCCAGGACTGAGCCTTGTGGGACGCCACTTGTAACTGGTTTGGAGTCTGACATGGCTCCAGCAATTCTAACCATGTGGGTTCTGTCCTTGAGCTAGTTTGCAACCCATCTAGTGACATAGGGGTTTATATTTAAGCTGGTGAGCTTATCTATAATGACCGAGTGGGGTATTGTATCGAAGGCTTTTGCGAGGTCCAGGTAGGCTGAGTGGACCACCTTCCCTTCGTCAATGGCCTTGGTAGCTGTTTCAAAGAAGTCGACCAGGTTTAAGAGGCAGGATCTGCCCTTAACAAAGCCAAACTGGTTAGGATCCAGTGTCTGTAGGTCCTCAATATCTTTATTTATGAGGTCCATGATGATCCTTTCCATAGCTTTGCAGACCAAGCTAGTCAGGCTTATGGGGCGATAGTTTCCAGGGTCCGTTGAGGCACCACCTTTGTGGAGAGGGACCACTGTTGCTGTACGCCACTCCTTGGGTACATATCCTGTAGTAAGGCTGAGATTGAACAGTAGTTTTATGTTTGGGTTTAGCTCTTCTTGAAGTTCATGTAAGACGCAGCCCGGGACACCGTCTGGTCCCATTGATGCTGTGTATTTTGCTTTAGAGAGGGCAGCTCTTACCTGAGCATCTGAGATGTCAGGGGGGCAGCACTCTGCTGGGATAGATATTTGCCCTTTTGGTGGGGGGGGGGGGTTTGCACTGAACCTGTCAGCTAGGATGTTGGCAATGTCTGTGGGTTCGGTGTATTTTTTGTCATTTTGGACTAATTCTGAGCATATCTGGGAATTCCCACCCAGGTTCCTAACATAACTAAAGAAAGCCTTGTGATTATCCTTAGTGTCCTGTGCAATCTTTCTCTCGAAGCTGGCCTTAGACGATTTTATGAGTGCCCTTAGTTTTTTACTAATACTGATCAGAGATGCCTTCCTTTTTGGGATTTTGCTCTATCATGTAGTAGTTTCCCCCTTCTATTGTATAATTTGTTTATGGCTGGGGTCCACCAGACAGGACGTCTGCCTTTGGAGGATTGGGTCTTGGTTTTATTTGGGATTGCATGATCCATGCATTCCTGAAGGTGTTCATAGAATGCATTTATAAAGGATTCTGCGGTCTGGGCCATATTTTCCACAGGCTCGGGGGCTTTGAAGGATTCCACGTCAGTTTTGAGGAGTGTGAAATTTGCTTTAGAGAAGTTTTTCACTGTGGTTTTCTGGGCAGGGGGTGGGGTTGGCATGTGAATATTCAGTGAGATTAGTTTATGGTCTGATCTTACCAGTGAAGGATACACTTCTGGTCTGGAGTATAGAGTCCCCATGTTGGTGATGATCAGGTCCAGTATGTTTTCCCCTCTTGTGGGTGTGGTAACAAGTTGTTCCATAGCATTCGAGTTTATGAATTCTAGGAACCTTTGGGCTAGGGTGTTGGAGCTAGAGTAATGCTCCCAGTCTATGTTTGGGTAGTTGAAGTCGCCAATATAATGGTGTTTGGAGAGACCTTTATATTTTACAGTGTTCTCAGGAAGGCCGAGTGGGGTTCCTGGGTTTGGGATGGTGGTCTGTAGCAGGCTATAAACTGGACGGCAGTTTTACCCACTGTTAGTTGCACATGGATAGTCTCTGATGCCTCATGCTTTGCCACCAACCTGGAGGTGTGGGTATCTTTGATGAATATTGATACTCCCCCTCCTTTTGTGGTTCAGTCCAAGTTTTGGGGCCGAAAAGCATGGTATGAGGTATAACCTGATAGTGCTGGGGTGCTCTCAGGAGCCCTGAACCAGGTTTCTGTTACTGCACAGATATCGATGTTCTCCATGCTAAGGAGAGTTTCAAGTGCATGCATCTTGAGGTTTAGACTTCTGGCATTGAGTAGCATTACTCTTAGTTTCTTATCCCTTGTGATACCTATGGAGGTGGGTTTGTCTTTTGAGCCTTGCCTAAAAAAGGCACTATGGGGGTAGCAAGAGCCTTTGCCAATATCCGAAAGCCCAGGGGTGACAGGTGCAAGCTGTCCCTAGCTAAGCATCGTGGCTTGTCGAGCATATCATCCCAGGCTGACAGGCATTGGATCCCCTTTGAATGACACCAATACTTAAGCCAATTGTTGAAATTGATCATCTTGTCTTCATATTGTGGCATCATTCTTGGTGAGGGTAAGATGCTACTCAAGGTCAGGGTCATACCGGCCTGGGCTACATGCTCAGAGAGCTCCTCTATGTCTCTTTTCATGTAGTCCAGGGAGGTGCGTCTCAGGTCATTCACACCAGCATGGACAATGACTGAGTCATATTTGTACTTGCCTTGGAGTGACCTGAGTGCTTGTGTTATGTGGCGGATCCTAGCGCCCGACAGGCTGCTCACCGTGACCTTCTCCTTGTTCAGCCTGGTGAGCGGGACGCCAGTGTGCCTGACGATAGAGTCACCTATTACAAGTGTATCAGGTGTGTTGTTTAGCCTTAAGGGCTGTGACTGTTCGGCACACTGGCTTTGTGAGATATGTGTTGCACGTGTTTTGTTTTGGGGTAGCGGTTGCTTGGGTGTCTGCTTTGGAGGTCTCTGCTGCTTAGGCAGATCTTTATTTAGAGCCTCCGAGTATGTTTTTGTGTGATTATGTGTTTGGTTTGCTGTCGTGGTAGGTCTATGTGAGACTGGAATTGTAGTGAGTGTGGTTTCCTTCTCCTCCTGACTGGTTATGCCAGTACTGAGTTGAGAGAGCTTAGCCTCCAGTTTGGCTATATGGTTGCATCTCTCACATGTGTTGGAATTTGTTGGGAGGAGGAGAGGGTTGTCTGTGTACATGAGGCAGTTGTAACATTGCCTCAAGATTCACAGATTCACCAGATGGACCAAACTAAATAGACAACTAAGAGAGCTAATTAGGTCAAACAAACCCAACTTTGAGGTTAAGACAGCATCCCAAGTAAAACATTACCATAAAGCCTTCTTAAGCTATGTCAGAAATCTCTAGGGCAGCATACAGCAATGTGATGAATTGGTGGTTAAAGGTGCCACAGTCACCAAGCCTGGTGATACAGTGAACCTCTTAGCAAACAAACTCATTTCCAACTTTACCTCCATCTGACCCCCAACCTTTCACTGAGAAATACCCTCAAAAATATCCCCTTCAACTACAACTAGGGAGCATGTACTAACTGTGCTTACTAAAACCAAGAACACAGACTCAGAGGGCCCTGAAAACATCCCAGGATATCTCCTGAACAATCTAAAATATGACTCCTCAGTACCACTGGAGTCACTATTTAACTATAGTCTTAAAACAGGCTTTGTGCCATGAAAATGGAGGACTGCAACAATTATCCCTTTTTAAAAGGGAAGACCTTCAACAGATTCTACACACCAATTAGACTAATTAATCTTATTTTCAAAGTCCTGGAAAAAAATGAATTAGCAAAGAAATTCTCAACAGGGACTAGAAGACCTCCATACACTAGATTTGTCTCAGTTTGGCTTTGTGAAAAGAAAGGTCAGTGCTTACTGAACCTTGTGGACTTCTTTGAAAAGGTGACCAATGCAATGGATGAGGGGAAAGCAGGTCATACTGCCTACCTAGATCTAGCTAAAGCATTTGATACAATACCCAACTCAGGCATTGTCAACAATCTTACATAACTAGGCATAAATCCCTTTATAACATGCTGGATAGTTAGTTGGATCACTGATATGACCCAAGAGGTTAGATCAGAGAGGCCACCTCTGCAAAGAGGCTGGTCACCAGTAGAGTCCCTCAGGGCTTTGTGCTGGGCCAACTCCTGTTTGGCATCTACTTTTCAGAGGTCAACGCCAATGTCAAAAGTATCTAGCTAACCAAGTTTACAGATGACTGCAAACTGAAAGTAGTCACTGAATTTCCCCAAGATAAAAACATCCTTCTGGAAGGTCTAATACACACAAATGCTTGATGCCAAAGCCATGGCTTAAAACTCAGTACCAAGAATTGCTTTAAAATACCTTTTTGGAAGTTGGTCACTCCAGGTAACTACATTATCAACAGAACACCCTTAAAAGTTGATTTACTAGTCAGAAACTGGAAATTCATGTAGACAGTAACCTAGCCTTCAACCAACATATGTCCAAGGTAGTAAGAAAATCCTTCTGTGTTGCTAAGCTTACAAATAAGGGTATGGCATCTAGGTCTAGAGAGGTCATTTTACCACTTTACTTTACCAGATATAGACCCATCATAAAGTATAACACTCCCTACAGTATGTACCTTACCAGACACATGCAGCAACCGGAACATCTACAAAGTTTTTTTTACAAAAAAAATACACAGAGAAAACATAATGCCCTATGTTGATTGCCTCAATGTCCTGTCTCATTACTCAGTACCATACATACTTCTGAGAGGTGATCATTGTCTGGTATGCAAGGCATCCCTGTACCCTGTTTTCATGAACCTTTTGCACATCCACAAAGCAAACGACATCAGAACTACTAGATTAAAAGGCTTAAATTTTGCTTTTGACATAAATACGACATGGAGAGACATATATGTTTCTCAGAGAATTTCCATTCTCTGGATCAGGATCCTCATCCTAGTGAAGCAGAGTTCCTCCTTAACTCTATTTAAGTGTAACTTGAACAATGGATGGATAATCAGAAATTCACCCCTGGTTTGGTATCGATGCCTCTGATGAATAGAGGCAGTCAGTAAATCATCCCTATAAATACACACACACACACACACATATATATATATATATATATATATATATATATATATATATATATATATATATATATGTGTGTGTGTGTGTGTGTGTGTTATCGCATGCACGCTTGGCATGCGTGTGTATCTGGATCTACTTCTAAATTTTAAAGTTTCAAAACATTGAGTTTAAGTTTTAAAACTTTGAACCATTTAAATGGATATCGCCGTACAGCATGGAGCAATATAGTTATTGTCTTCCAAGCTGTAGTGCAATCTCAGAGTTAGCCTATTCAATTAGCAAGGGGCATGGGGGGTGCAGGGGGGCTTGCTTCCCAGCAAAAATGTAAAAACAAACAAAGATTTTTTTTGTTTTTATTTTTTTATTTACATTTCAAAGTTTCAAAACTGCGATCTTATGGTCTCGACCACAAGAAATTCAAAGTTTTGAAACTTCAAAATTTAGAAGTAAACCCATTTACATACATATATAAAAACATTTTGTGGGCCACATTTGGTTTGTATGGCTAGCTTATAAAGGTCTTAGTGGTCATTAGTGTAGCATATACTTATGAACCCATGAACCTATTGCTGCAAGGGGACAGATCAGGAGTGTATAGTAAAAGATCACCTGCAAATGCTGTAACTAGATATGTTCTGACTGAGAAAGAGGTATTTACTTTTGTTTAAGGAGCCAAGAATTTCCACAAATACATTTATGGTTACACAGTTTTGGCTGATATAGATCATAAACCAAATGCAGAGTATATTCAGAAAGTCATCAATCTATGATCTGTCCACATTGCAAATGGTGTTCCTGAAAATTTGGACATTGTGAAATGTAAAGGATAAACTTGAGATATTCTGTAAAAAAATGTCCAGTTCAGATAAGAGAAGCAAATGTATAACTGCTGATACGTTTACTACAGCCAGTTTTAAGAAATAAAAAGAAGACCTTTTGCAGGAGGATTTAGAAGTCTTGCGGATTACTCTGAAATTACCAATGTCACAACGAAAGTAACAAGAGCTTAAAATACACAGTCAAAGAGGCAAAGAGATGAAAATATACAGCTATTCAAGGATATTGTGATGAAAAGTTTGCAAGACTGATTATCAGCAGTGTATCCGTATCTAAGTGCACTGACCTTACATAAACTGTGTGTTTCTGTAATGGTGCTTTACAGACATATACATCACTGTTTGCAGTGAATATTTCTGAACCAAACTATATCCTACCTGTAAATGTGCCCTCTACTAGTATGACTTAAAGCCATTCTTTATATTGTACTTAATGGTATCAACACTTTAGTAAGGGTGCCCAGTATTTTTATCCCCTGATGTTGTTATAGTATTTGGATCTCAAGAAAATGGGATATCAGCTTACAAAATCTTCCACGAATAGATGTGGGAAACCCTTGAGACATAA
The DNA here is from genome assembly GCF_019279795.1 of Protopterus annectens. Classification (NCBI taxonomy): domain Eukaryota; kingdom Metazoa; phylum Chordata; order Ceratodontiformes; family Protopteridae; genus Protopterus; species Protopterus annectens. The sequence continues at coordinate 570,753,265 of NC_056741.1, read as the reverse complement.
ATGCCAGATAGGCATAGCTGAAACATGTCAAGAGTTAATAAAGGAATGAAAGCTGTAGTAAGGTAGATACTTCTTCATTTACTGGCTTAAAGTGTCTCAGTCAAGACAAATTATAAATGTCCAGTGCTTATGTAAAAATTCCTATTTTATGAAAAGCACAAGCACCAATATAAATGTACATTCAATTGATTGAAATGAATTCCTCTAAAAAGGCAGATTTACACTTGTAATGAGAGGTGACCTTCAGAAAATACACTATCTGTTACTTTGCTAAAACTCAGCATGAAGTTCTATTAGCAAAAGGTCAACAGAATGGAATGTAAGGTCATTCAGTGGACATCCTTGAATATTCTGTTAGAGGGAAACATTACGAATGCATGTATGTCTTCAATAGAATAACATCTGTTAATCTGTAATTTCCTGTCAGAAAGGAGACATTTCTAAATATATGTAAAAATAAAAATATGAAGTAAAAACAGTGGCAGCTGGTGACTTCAAATTAAAGGAGGGCTGCAGGAGACAGCTGAATGGGTAGGGCCAATGGGAATGGGGTGTGGCCAATTAGAAAGGGGGTGGAGCTATGCTCAAAAGCACAACAACTGGAACTTTAATTAAATACGCTGCCCTGGGTGCCAAACAGTCATTATGAGAGTCCAATCAAGACAAAATGAAGTATAGAAGAAAAAAATATTTTAGTGCATTGGCTACATGACAACTTACTTAATATCCAGATGGAAACAGGTTGTGAGGCGTGAAAAAATAAATTACTTTTTAAATACATTACTGGAATGCCAGTCAAAATCAAGTATAAAAAAACAAGCAGCACTCAACTCAAACCACTACTACTTGCACTGCAGTTCTAATTATAATTTATATTCACCTTTATAAAATTACCAAGTAACATGTGAAAGTAGCAATCTCTGTGATACCCCCACTTGTAAAAATGTTTCTTATCCAAAAAAGACCTGCTGCCTGACACAACTATCTACTTGTTTCATGGGGAAGACATGATCAAAGTAAAAAATGAACAGCAAACAAAAAACAAGCTCAAGATAAATTGCTTAAAGGATTCCTGCACAAGTTATGGACCACACATGATAGATTGGCATTCTGTTTAGTTTACGGGTAAGCCTGCAAAGATGACTGCAAGTCTCTAACAAAAGATGACTGCAAGTCTCCAACAAATGTAATGAGCTTCTGAAAATACTGTAATCCTGTCCTTTTATTACAAATACTGTCATATGCATTTCAATACCCAAGGCTTATACATTATCTAGTTATGTAAATATTCTTGGCATGGCAACAACGAAAAGGTTTTCAATGCTGATAATTCTTTAACAGTATGCTTATTAAAGCTTATTTGCATCTTACAATATCCGACAAGCTTACCTAATGGTCATTAAATCATTGCTACATAAACAGAGCAACAGGGCACTGTGACAGCATGCATTTCCTGAATAATAAGAAGCATAAATCAGCAGTATAATATATGACAGAAAACCAGAACATTCTGCAAAATCAAGGACAGATGAAAAGCCACGGTCGTACTTGTGGTCTACCTTGGATGGGGGAATACTCTGCACACTTACACTGCATAACTGCTCCTTGCCTTCCTTGGACACATCCAGAGCCACTACAATGGGGTGTGGGGTGTAACAAGTATGTCACAATTTGAAATGTCTCTGACTGACAGTGATGGCTCTGATACTCATACCTCTCAACTTCAGAGCAAGAAATCTGGACAAAGCCATACATAGAACTAGAAGTGGGACACAGGCCCAAAAATAAGGACAATTTTTAAATACTGCTGTTATTAACTTAGATAATAGAACAGTAGTAGGTCTTGCATTAGTACAAATTTTCTGAAGGGTATGAAATCTGAAACTCAAATGTCTGTCATTATTTTCTAACTTCAATCTTTAATGACTTGCCACTAATTTGCCAGAAAACCACAATTTTACAGACCAAAATGTGATGCAAAAATATAAAGTTGCCACACAATACAGCTGGGAACCTGTCAAAAAAGGGATACATTTTTAATATTAACACTGTTAACTTGAGCAGCTAACAAAATAACAGCATCTACATGCATTTCTGAAATAAAAGTACTCTATAACTCTGATCATTACAGTTATATATAATTGTAAACCCTCCACGTTTTCTTCCAAAATTGCCATTTTGAGGAGGGATTATTAGGGGAGAGCAACATTTTGAGCCAAAATTGGGGACAATGGAGAGGTTTGGATATTCTTAATTCTACAAAGCGATTTGCACATACCTCTCAACCTCTTAATGCAGGAAATCTGGACAAGGCCAAATATATTGGGGAACATACAAACACTACTAAAAATTGCTCTTGTATAAACTTAAGACAGTTGATAGAATAACAGGTCTTGCATTAGCATGCATTTTTCTGAAGGTTATGACGTCTGAAACTCAATGTCTGTCATTTAGTGACTTCATTCCTAAATGATTTGCTAGAAAACCACACATTTTATGAGGAACAAACCAAAAATAAGAAGCAAATATCTATTCATTCTGGAAACATATGGACAACTGAGAGGTATAGTTCAACCGGGGCTGTCTGAGTTTGCTACCCCCCCTCACAAAATCATGGTCAAATGGAGCCTCCCCCTGCAGCCATTCCAATGTCCCATTCCTTGGTTATTTTGCCCCATTTACCGTAAATACTGTAATGTGCATACTGCTTTACTTCTGCAATGATTTAGATTTATTTGAAAGTTTTATTTTGCATTTTATAGCACATACCCTAATGGATATCTGTTAAACAAAGCAAGCAGTCTCACAATGAAAATAGACTTAGCATTAAACTTCTCTGCCCTTGAAACTCACATGCATTGAAACAGCATTGAAACCCACATTCAAAGAAAATACATTTTGCCAGTGGCAGATAAAGATTAACTCTGGGCTGTTTTCAAAATCATAGGCTCCTTGAACATGAAACATACACATGCTTTTTGATACACCTTCCTGACTGTACTACATTATATTCCTTGTACAATACAGTACAGTTGTTAAAGGGCATTTTAAATTTATTGTTTTGAACATTTTCCAGTAAACAATGAAACAAAATGCATACACCAATGACAAAACTGTCCAATTCAGAACATTTCCAACATAAAAAGTCTACTCAACCTTCTATAGTCCACCAGTATCAGTAAATATGCACAATCTCTGAAGTAGTAAAATCCACATTAAAGAAATCTGTAACTAATAAAGTGGTTGCTGCTAGCAAACAACTTTATATGTCATTGTTTCATCTACAAATAAAGTGCCTGTTGCCCTTGAAGAATAAATTGCCTATGTTGCATGCATTAAAAAATTGATAAGCTAGTAATACCTCAATAGGGAATGGATAGCAAACTGATAACAGGTTCATAGTTACTAGGTATATTTGCCAAAAAGTACTGCAGCATCCACCCCCTTTACAACACAGTACAGTATCAGCAATGCATCTACCTACTGTGGGAGTAGAACCCACAGCCTTCTGCATCAAAAGCAAGTATACTACCTGTTGTGCTATTAATAATGCAAGCAGACTTAGCATAAGCAGCACTAAACTTGTATTCCCCTGCAGC